>NC_056737.1:269433911-269673911 GCF_019279795.1 Protopterus annectens
TCCTGGTTTGTGTCTCTTTTACCTTTGATCTAAATAGAGGGGAACCATACAAGGGGCACGGACGAAGGATGTCTTAATGCTTTACGCAAAACCGCAGACACACATTCAGGTGTGCTGAACCATGGTGACGCCAGTACCTGCTGCCCTAGGTATCGTACAATGGAAGTAGACTGAATGGTAGAATGCTGGGAGTCCATGGTCTTCTGAACATCTGCAGGTAAGTTACTAAACAGAGACTTGGAAAGCTCTCTGGCCAGGTGTCTGCATCTAGTAAAATAGGCCAAATAATTCAGCACTCTAACTGCAAAAGTGGCTGACGCATACATCCATTTCCCAAACTGGTCCACAGTCCTAGGCTCCCTGTCAGGGGGATGGACTGAGGAATCTTCCTCCAACAGTTCCTTTTCAATGGCTGCCACTACCACCACTGCATCCACCATGTATCCTTTCCTTTGGTGCTGTCAATATCCTGTCAGTTTTTTGGGGGCTCACTTCCACTGCATCAGGGTCCTTCTATACCCATTGGGCCATGGGGTCAATTGGTGGTACCACCCAGGACGATGTTGAGCCAGAACCAAAGGCTTCCAGGAACACAAACTCATCTGGTGAGGTATTGTCAGTTAACTATCCCCTCTCTGCTACATAAATCCAAGGATCTCACCAATGGTGATGTCTTCTGAAGGGGATCTAGGAGAGTCTTTGCCTTCATCCAAGTCCATACCTTCAGTGAAAGACTCCAGAGATGAGACTATGTGCTTGCATGTCTGTTTCTTATGAACAGGTTCCGATGTGAGATCAGAATGTTCCAAATCAGACTGGGAGCTAATGTAGTGTGCAGCCTGAGAAGCCTGTGGTACTGACAGTCCTGATGGGCTTTTGATGAAACCAAGTTGGATGGAAGCCCATTTTCCCCTGAGCACCGATAGGATCTTTTTAAAAACTCTGAAGGCCAAAGTTGCCATTGGCTCTGTAAGCTTCCTCCTATCCTCAGACCGAACAGATACCTTGAAGCCGACCTCAGAACTGAGCTATAGAGTGCCAAGGCCCCGAGGAAAAGGAAGGATTCTGATAAGTCGACCCATCGTCTCAAATCTCAGCACTGAAGATTTGGCTCAGAGTTTCTTCTGGATCAGAACATATCAGAGTCACAAAAGGAAGGGATGCTGCAGGAGTTGAAGTAACTTGGACTTTCGGCTCTGGCAAAGGTTGGGTCCAAAATAGACTGGGACCAGAGAAGGAAGAGGAGTAGTTGGACCAAGACTCAGTATGTTATCAGGGGACAGTACGGAGTGAACCCCGAGGTGGATTTAAGTTCTAAGCAGTGTCCTCATTATCCTGTCAATGTCTTGTTCGGTTAGTCTTCTGAATGACCAGGTAGAAGAAGCCAAAGAATGTGGTTTCGAACAGCTCCACACCTGGAGTATGGGAAACTGTAACTTCGGACTCACTACGTCCACTGACAAATGGGACAGAGATGGCAAGGGACAGATCCAAGAAACTGTTGGTTTTGACAGTCCAGTATTTTTCAAATCCGGTCCCGACAGCAACGTTGGACCTGGGTATGTTTCCTTGACTTTTCAGGATTTTTTTTTTCACTTATTTTTGCCTTCTCCTTTTCTTTGTCTTTATGCTTGGCTTTGGGTCTCTTATCTTGTTTGTTGGCTGAAGAAGAGGAATCAGAGGAGGTAGAAGCCATAGGAATTGAAGACCCTGACTGTGGAGGGAGCAGGCCCTTAACTATTAGCTTCTCCCTCCTAGTCTGGACTGCCCAAGAACTGAAGGAGGCACAGTCTTGACACTAGGTATCAAGATGGGCAGCACCCAAACAATACAGATGCAATGTATGAGAATCGTGTTGGGGGGGGCTTGTGTGTACAGTCAGAACACTTTTAAACCCCTGGCTGTCTGATATTCTTTCCTCAGAGATTACAATTACGCTCAAAAATGTTGCTAACAACAAGCATACCTTATTCAATATATCATTAAAAGATGAACCAGAAAAAACACACACTATGCTAATATCTATAAAAATACACACCAATACAACAAGCTCTATAAACAACTATTACCTAGCAACCTAATGAGCCTAACTGCCTAATCTATCAAAAATATAACACTATCAAAAAATATTAGTAATAAAATAACACTAAGCCTAAGTAACTAAAGAAATAATTATCTCAGTCTTGGGAGGAAAACATAAATGGAGATATTGCACAAAGGACATTTCTGACTAAACAGTTTCATAAGACAGTACCAAAGTCTCCTGGCAGCAAATGGGATCTCAGGTACCAAGGTAGAGGGAGAGAATTATGGGTTGGGCAGGAGTCACAGCCCTGGAACTGAGAAGCTTCAGAGTCAGCACCAAGGTCAGATCCAATCGGATCTGGCAACCCATGGTTAAACTGGATGAAAATAGACAACACTGGATCCACGGTTTTAATAAAGATGAAAGTTAAGACCTTGCAAAATATTAACTGACATCTCCAAGATATCTCAGAAATGCAAGAGGGTCCATCAAGACTATCAACTTTCAAGGGCCCTCTCAGATGCTGATGTCACTGAAACTCACCTTGTAAAGTATAAAAAGGGGTGAATGCAACTTGTCAGAATCTTTTAGTCTCTGTAACAGAGCCCTCTTGATGTGACCATACGTTTCAGTCCCAGATATACTGGCAAACTCAGTAATGTCCCTCAAGTATAGCACTAGATCATACGGGAAATTATTTCAGTAAAGGTGGAAAAATAAACTGATGACTGTACACATGAAGAACAAGATATCGTTACACACACATACATACACATAAATGAGGACTACAGACACTTGAGTAACACAAAACGGTTTTATGGAAAAAAAATACGTCAAGTCATCAAGGATTAGCTACTGCCAAAGAGTTTTGTGCATTTCACAAAGTCTCTCCATCACAAACACAGAGACAACCTGGACTACACAAAGGGAAAAATGTCTTAACCCATATGATCCACAAAAAAATCTAATCAGTACCTCAGAAATACTACTGCACTGCCTGAATGTAGTGCAAGTGTTGGTCTTAAGTTTGAGGGAGATTTGGGAAAACTTATAATACAGAACTGATCTTCCTCTTTATTCTTTGGATTGTCTTCTGTTCTTCAGGAACACTAAAGATTCCCATCAGCTATTCCCAGATTCCAGAGATGAAGTGGCTATTCCATTTCAAACTATGGGCACTCTTAAGATTACCATGTGAAAATGAGAACTCAAGCTAATAAATCTCATGAGAAATACAGGACCCATCAAGGTGAATGACTGATTTATCCAAATTGTTCTGCATGCTATTCTATTTCAGGCAATTTACTAGCAAGGCACATGTAAAGATATTCACTGCGATTAACAGACCTTTATCTTACACAAATATGACTAGGGTGCACTAATGTACACAAGACTATATCTGACTCACTAACCAAAAGATAAATGCAAATTTTTGAGTACAAGAACTTTTAACAAAAGCTCCAAACATAGCATTCCAAGGTACAGAAAAAATGATAAGCACTGTAATGTTACTATCAGAGATCTTGAAACAGACATTCTACAACATGGGAAGGCCTACATTTGCTTAAAATTATCTTAGTTATGTTTTTCTACACCCTCTACTGTAGTACTGCAGCTAAAGACAGCATTCCTGTCTCAGCCTGAGTGTTACTTTTGTGCTCTGAAAAAGACATTACAAAACTATATTAAAAAGATATTATGAACAAGTAAAGCTCTGGCCAAAGATGTATACAAGCAAGCAAAAATTAACCCATACCTTAGCATGGCGATACTAGTCACAACCCCCCTTCTGTTTTTGGTGTGGTGTGTGTGTGTGTGTGTGTGTGTGTGTGTGTGTGTGTGTGTGTGTGTGTGGCTACTAAGCTTGTCAACTGCACACAGGCAAATAAATTATGTACACAAAAGGTGGGCAGACGAAATTAACTGTTAATGGCCCTTCAAGTCAGGTATTCTGTTTCAAACTGTAATTTACAGCAAAATTCTCTGCTATTCATGGAACATGTTTGAAATTCCAAGGAATGCAAATGTGATCCCTGGAACTGAGATATTACAAGTGTGAAAGAGAGTTGTGCATTTGAAATCCAAGACTGCAGTATCTCACAGTATCCCCCCTTGACCACAAAGAACAGCCATCTTGGAGTTAGTATACATGTTAGCAAGTTGTCATGGACTTTGGGGGGGGGTGCACTGGGGCTTGCAAAAATATTTTAAGAGTACCACTAGCTTTGATATTCACTGTACACCTTTCAATCTGTCATTTATTTTTTGTAACTGCTGGACTCTTCAGCTGCAGGTCTCACAATTAAAACTAGGAACTGCTGTTTAGGTGTGATGCAAAAATGCTCAACACATAAATGCATAAACAAAAATAAAAAGAATGGACATGCACTACGAATTTCCTAAGTAGAAAACAACTAGCTTGAAGGGGGCATAGTCAAGATGGCTGGCAGCAGGAACTGGTGAAAGTTCTGTGATTGAAAACTTTTCTCTGACAGAAAAAGTAATTAAAAAATTAATCAAAAATTAAAATTTGAAGATACTTGCTAGGTAAATTTTATTAATTAATTGTCAGGGAAAGATTTATAGATTCAAGTTCTTCAAAATATGTTTTCTGTTAGAATTTCAACTGTTTGGTTGAGAAAGAAGATACTTCAACACGAGTCACTCAAGAAATGGTACTCAGGATTCTTGTGTTCAAAAATTTAGACATTCAGTCAATAATATCTAGTATACAGGATATATTACTTAAAATACACAAACTGGAGACAAAAGTGGAATGTTTCAAAGACGAGACCAGAAAGAGGATGGAACATTTTAAAGCTATTATGAAAACAACAAGACACACAAATCAGCAGTATGGAAGAGACTTTGAATGATCATGAAAGCAGAATAACTCAAGGGAAGTCTCAGACTGAATTTCTCTTAAAACAAAATAACCGGCTAACAGAAAAACTCAATTTAGGAAACAAACTGAGATGAAATAACAGAGAATTTATGATATACCTTAAAGTAAGAGAGAGACAATAATGAACTTCTTAACTACCTGGCTACATAAAACATTACATTTACCTGAAACTTCATCTTTTGGAATTGAAAGAGCACATACATCCCTAACAGCACCTTCTAAGAAGGAAAACTATAATTAAGCATGGAGACTTAAGTTCATGTCTAGCTTAGAAAAGATCAAATATTAAAAGCAACACAGTCCAGCCCACCTATTAAAATAGGTGGACATGTAGTCAGGTTTGACAATAACTATTCCAGTAAAGTAACGAGTAAAAGAAAATCATGTTTACTACTGATCAAGGAACTTGAAAATAATATTAAAGCCACTTTGGTGTTTCCTGCAAAGAGCAAATTATTCCTTTCTGAAGAAAAATATTTAACATGCTGGAGGAGGCATCCACTTTTGTTAACAACAATAAAATCCTTAATACTGAAGAAATAGAGTAGAAGAGTACATCTCTGAAGAGAGAGCTGCATTCTCGGAAAAATTGCTTTTAAAATTAAAAACCCTAAAAATAAATGACTGATTCACTGGTTTGGGGACTATTTTCTGAAGCAACAGATTTGCCTTTTAAGTAAAAGTCAATATCTAACACGAAACACACCAATTCTAGTCAAAAATAAAATATGAAGTAAAAAAGTTTTATTACAAGATGAAAGCACTTAGCCTGTGGTTTATCAATAAACGTTTGTGGATTACTGGTTATCCTGGCTTTCTGTGGCTTACAGCTTTTAAGTTAAAAGGTTTGTACTGGACTTTAAACTTCAAACAGATGTAAGTATGTATTTATATTTTAAGATAAAGCATTTTTTCATAACAATGAATATAAAGGGTTAGTTTTACTTATTTTACTATATTTACACTGAAAGACAATATATTTCATTTAAACATGTAAGTGTGTTTCTAAATGTTAAACAAATGTCATTACATTATAAGCAATAAAATTGGTAACTTTAAAGCTATACAAGTTAAGAATTCTATGTTATTTACTCAATATCACTTGGTATGAGCATTGCTGAGTTAACTGAATGTCAGATCTAAGTAATATGCTAATTGAGAGTGTCAAAGTGCTGGTGATTTTGTTTTCTTTGTTTCTGTGTAACACATTCCTTTCACAGGTCATTTATGAAACAGCAGGCACAATGAAAACACTTAAAAAAAATGTTCCATCTCTTCAGAATGTTCCACGTTTCTCGCCTCGAGATGCGCTGAAGAAAATCTAGGTCAAAGTTTACCACTGAGTCTGTAAAAGAAGATAAATAACTTTTCATTTTTTTTCTTTTCTTAAATATATATGTGAGAAATCTACTCAAAATAATACAATTTTTCTTTTTTTGAAGTGAAGAATTGCTAAGACAAAAGCTATAGCAATATTACAACATATGATACATATATGTTGTAACATATAACTTGCTTACATTTTACATGTTAACAGTTTATGCTACAGTGTTATTAACTTTAACTATACATATTAACTGTGCATAATAACTGAAGGAAGTAAAGTTAGATGTTTGTTACTGATTAGAACAGCTTAAAAGAACTAAGAATGTGAAACTTAGAGGAAATTAGCAGCTGCTGTGAGTTGTCATTTTCAGATGCTGTAGACAGATTCTGATGTCAGTGTGTAAAGCTTAGATCAAGACAGCAGTTCACAATGGCTAAACACACATATTAAAATGAAATAAGCAGGAATTATGTTATATACAGTAAAGATTGCTTGTAATATTAGAATTAATAACCATAAATATCTTATGAATATGCATATACACAAGGAATGCAATATCTACTATTTAAGATCAATAAAAGAGCAGTATACGTAAATTAAGAAATATGTACACATACTACAATATTTAATAGAGAACTGATGACCAAATAGCTCTTTGGTGGGAGATTTTAGAGATACATAGAATAAGGTAGAATACTAGTGGGAGAATAAGAAAAATATATTTAAATAACAAGCTGATTTTAAAAAAGATGTCTATTGCATATACCTGTATATTAAAGAAATGTAAATGTACAAGATCTTATATACTTTACATAGAAAATCAAGTATTTCAAAATAATACGAAAGCTGAAATTTGAAGCTTGGTCATGTGAATTTGAAGCTTTTTACTTTTTGAATGTTATTAGATTCACTAAGACTACCTGAAATAACTCAATTCAAAATTGAAACATGAGTGTTTTATTGTTAAATCAGTGTATTCATTTTGATAGAAAGTAAAGATTTTTCAATATGTTTGAATCCAAGAAAAGATAATGGGATTTAAGTTTAACACTTAAGTTTTGAATACAATCTAGACTAAAATTATTTTTTATTTTACTCCATAGAAATAGTAAGACATTCTCTTCGACATTAGTAATATGCACATTTTTATGTAGTAGTTTAATAAGCAAACGCTTTTTAAAAATATTTTGACATTTGATGTAAGAGTATTACAGAAGTTTGAAATATAGGCACTTGTACTTAAAAAAAAAAAAAAAAAAAAAAAAATAATTCAGATCTTTTTGTTAGAGCTATAAAATGTGTGCGTCTTTTGACATGATAAATATGTACATTGATCTCTCTTTTGTATTACAGTTTAGTATAAAATAGCTTGTGGCCTGTAAGTTTACAGATGTCTTCATCTCTTCAGGTCCCAATCTGTTATACGTATATATTTAGAGATCTAGTTATAATAATGTTGAATGAGTGAATAATTTGGGAATATTAAAAAGGTAATTTATACTACTGTTATAAAAATAGGGATATATGAAACTATTTGTTAGATTATTTAATGTCTAGGATTAATAGAAGAGGAATATTAAACATGTATGTAGTAATGGGGAATAGTATTACATAACATATAACTAAATTAATAGTTTCTTATTATTTTGATCTATATATAATATTATACTAATTTGTAAGTCACGGTAGCTTTGACCGTTTTTTTTAGATGAATTTTTAGGTGCTGCAAGATAGAGTGATAGTTCAGTAGTTTGACTATTCAACAGGCAGACTAGGACCTTTGGTATCCATGGTAGGTTGTGTTTCATTAGTGTTAGTTACTGTTATAGTTGTAGACTTGCCTTTGTTATTTTTGAATTTTAGTAGTTTAGTTTGTAGAAAGGAAGAATTCCAAAAATAAATTGGGAATGTCAAGACAGTGTCAGAGGAATACATTAGAGGAACTGCTATACTTTGGAGAAAATCCACTGTAATACCTAAGGTCATGGAATGCTTTAATGATCTTAAAGGAATGTATACAGTTGCAATAATTAAATATAATGGCAATTTGTATACATTAGCTAATTTTTACTGGATCCCTGGAATAGTTGCAAGAATGGCTAAAGATCACTTAAAGTTACTACAAATGCAATCTGAGGGTCATGCTGCTCAACACTAGAAGTCTAAATTTCAAAGAGTGCTGAGCGTCATTATCACATCTCTCACTAATATCTAAATACCACTTCAGTGCTGGCTATAGAATGACATCACATCACATCTGATCATTTGATTCTGTGGTTCCCACACTACCCCCCCCCCCTTACTAGAAGCTAAACCAGGATCTACCACAGATGTGTCCCAATACACACCTAGAACTTTGCTACTGCTTATTCCAACATCTGGAGACTGTAAAACAATCCCAACCCTTTCATCTCTCTTGTAGAAACTAACCAGCCATTCTCTGGCACCCCAGGGTAGCAATTAGTTCACCACTAAGGACAATAAGAGCCCAGGCCTTTGAGATAAAATCTTTATGGCCTAAATCAATTAATTTCATTTCGGGCTATTTTTCTTAAGGTAAGCTAAGCTGAGTTTAACCCCTGCCCTTCCAGCATCCTCTGTTAATATACTTAAATTTCCCCAGTTACAACAGTACAGACAGATATAAATGTATATTTCTTTTCTGTCTAGCAGAACCCACCACTGATAAATTTTTAACAGAAACAACTTTACTAATACATTTTTTAACACAAGCATCTGTATAAATCAGTTTGACATTCAAATGACATACAATTATTTACAAAACTCCATTTAGTTATGCTAGCATATGTTGCACATGCACTGCCCTACTTTCTCTGGCTTAGCCGGCACTACTTCACACCGTCACACATTAGCCGAGGGCCAGATTAATATGTACATATGTTCCTGGATCCTTAACTATAGTGTCAATTTTTAGGGTTGTTTTATCAACAGAGTAATTAGCTTGGGTGGACATTCTCCCAAAGGGCATTATAATGCATTTCTTCGTACTGAGTTTTAATCCATGGCTTTGACACCAGTCTTTTGACTTCTTGGGTCCTTTCTGTGAGCCAGCCAGAAATCCAGCAAATTATATAGGGATTTATGCCTAGTTCATAGAGTTTATCAACAATATCTTAGTGGGTTACTGCATTGGAATGTCTTGGCCAGGTCAAGGTAGGCACGGTATGTACCATTTTCCCCTCATCCATAGCCTTGGTGACTCTCTCAAAGAAGTCTACCAGGTTCAGTAGGCAACACCTTCCCTTAACAAAGCCAAACTGGGATGGGCCCAATGTCTGTAGGTTGCCAATGTCCTTGTTGATCATTTACATGATGATTCTTTTAATGGATCTGCATATTACACTAGTCAGACTGATGAGTCAATAGTTCCTGGGATTGGCTGATGGTCCACACTTATGGATGACTGTTGTGGCCCTCCATTCACGTGGCACATAACCTATTCTGAGTCTACAGTTAAACAGTGCCTCAAATGGTCCTGCTAGGTCATGTTTTAGGCTATTTAGGAAGCAACTGGGGATACTCTTGGGTTCCACTGAAGCAGTGTTTTTGGCTTTAGTGAGCATGCCCTCTTGACAGTTGGGGGATACGCTAGAAGGGATTTCACAGGGGGTAGTGGTGGGGATGAAGCTAGAGCTAAATTTATTAGTCAGTAGATTCACTTTGTAACCCTGGTCAGTGAAAGTAATGCCATTGCACCAGTTCTGTACACTGCTGAGTGTTAGCTTTAAGGTCCCAGATAAAGATGAAGAAGGCCTTGCGATTGTCCTTAGCCTGGGAGGGTATCCTGACCTCATAACTGGCCTTACTGGACTTTATAAGATCTCTCTTTCTTGTTTAGTTGAATCAGAGAACTCATGTGTCTATGAGAGTTGCTCTTTCTGATTTTGGCCATGACTTTGTTTCTTTTGTTATATACACTGCTAAGGCAAGTATTCCACCAGTGTTTTTTTTTTTCTTCTGTTAGATCTGCGCTTACTTCTAGTAGGTGCAGCAGCCTCAATGCAGCCATTCATATGTTCATTCGGGGTTTCTGTAAATAATTCTACACAGGTTCCTGTGTACTTATGGTTTGTGGGAGCTTAATAGGATGCATTTATTTAGAGAGTAGCTCCTAACTGTTACAGGTTTCATTAGGTTTTCTAGGCTGATTTTTACATTGTGGGAGACAGTTGCGTGGTCTGACCTCACCAATGAGGATGTGATATGTGGGAGGGGTGCATCCACCTCCCATGTTGGTGAGCACAAAGTCCAATATATTTGATTTCTCATTGGAGTGTGCACTATCTTGTCCAGGTTCTTTGTAGCAATGAAAACAAGGCTCCACACAAACTATAATATCCTAGCAATAAAGTCAAGGAAATAGGCCTGTGAGTAAGAGGCAGTCAACATTTCCCAGTCTACAGAAAGGCTGTTAAAGTCTTCTATGAATAGGGTATTTGGTTGGATGATGACTGCCTCTAGTAGATATATGTAAGATATGAGCCATATGGGTCATAGAGGGTGACATGTAGCTGGCCAGGACAGGGTAAGGAACCTTGTCTACGGAGACTTAGACATGGGTGACTTTCAGGGTATCACCCTGTTTAACCAACCTGGAGTTGTATATGTAACATAGATCAAGATGACACCACCTTTAGCCTCTGTCTGTGCTGCTTTTGGTCTAAATGTGTGGAAGGGACTGTAGCCTTGCACTTCTGGAGTACATTCTGCAGCTTTAAGCCAAGTCTTGGTAGCAGCACAGATGTCTACATTCTCCAGAGTGAGGAGAGCTTGTAGGATGTGGTGTTTATTGGTTAGGCTCCTGGCATTGAACAGTAATACCTTGAGGTTGTTTTGAGTTTTTGATGTTATGTCAGTAGTTCTGTCATTCTGACATTGCCTAAAAAGGCTCTAATAGAAGATGGATATATTTTTTGCTAATTTCTGAAAGCCTAGGGTGGACAGGAGCAGACCATCCTTGGAAAAGCAACATGGTCTATTAACCATGCCCTCCCATGCTGACAGATAACAAATTCTCCTGAAGTAACACTAGAAACCAAACCAATTATTAAAATCAGTCATTTTCTATTCATAATGTGGCATTATCCTTGGTGAAGGTAGAATGCTGTTCATTGCAAAGCACATACTTGTCTGTGACACATATTCAGAGAGACCCATAATGTCTCTTTTTATACATTCCAGTGAGGTATGTCTCAGGCGATTTACACCCACGTGGACTAAGACTGAATCATATTGGTACCTGAAGTGCGGTGACTTAAATTAGTGTGTGATATTGCAGATACTGGCTGCAGACAAACAACTAACAGTGATCTTCTCCTTGTCCAGCCTGGTAATAGGGGCATCTGTGCTTCATACAATAGAATCCCCTATGCCAAGAGCTCTAGGTACAGCGTTTGCTTGCATTATGGACTTTGTCTGCGGTAGATCATTGGGTGTAGGTCTATGTATGGTGCTAGGTGTTGCATTTGGTGTCTGATTCAGTGCTTTTTGAGACAGGTATTGCAGTTTGATGGCTTCGGAGTTCTTTGAGGTTTTGAAACATTGTTTTAACTGCTTGAGCATAAAAACAACTTTGTGTGTGGTGAGGTGTGTGTGTGTTCTTGACTACCTTGTCTGTAAGCAAGATTTTTGCTTCCAAAGAAGTTATATATGTACATCTCTTGCAGACTATGTTGGTTTCTTTAAGGATTAAAAGGTTGTTGGAGTACATGAGACGACTGCTACATTGTTTTACAATGCCCATATCTACCACATGGGCACAGAGACATTAGGAAATTGTACATTCACATTATCAGGACCTGTATTAGGGTTGGACTTTTATGGTTTAGGAACTTGGGTTTACAAAAGTCACCTGAATGGCATCTAGGGTTAAGGCTACACATTAGATAGAGCTATGATCTGATATTAGTGCTGTTTGACAAGCTAACTACCTGCCCAAAGCTTAGCTCCATGCAAATCCTCTCTCTATTACAGGTTAAAGTCTTGAGTACTAGCTTTATAGATTTGCTACTACACAGGGTACCATTAGCAGCCACTGCATGGTGAACAACTCCACACAAATGCACCAAGTTAAAGCAGGCAGAAAAAAGCTGAAAACTAACTCCCATGCCCTCTGGCCAATAAACGGCTATACGCCAATCTCCAACTCAGATAGATGAGGTAAACACCTTCTACCACAAAAAGCACAGCATAAGTAGTTCTCAAGTGCAGATTAACACCAAATAGCCAAGTCCCTAAAAACCCTCTGGCTGATAAAACAATCTCAGTTTAAGCCTGCATCTGTGTTTCTCAACTTGGGCAGACAAGGGTACCTTATGACTGTCACTAGAACAGTAGCCCCAGTCTTCTTAATGTAAAAACACACTTTGGTTAGCCAAAAGTGAAAAGGTACCAACTAGCTACAAGTAACTGTCACTTTAACCCCTCATGTGTTTCATAACTCAGACAGACCAGGTTATCTTTATACTGCCACTAGAATTGCAGGCCCAGTCTTCTTAATGTAAAAACACATTTTAGTTAGCCAATGTATTAGAAGTAAATCAAATAACTAGCTACAACAAGTACACAAGTCTGTTCATGCGGATGGCTGTAAAACACTTACCTGCCCTGAGGTCACGTGATCTGAGGTGTTAAATTGAAGCTATTTCAATGCCTGCACTGTGTGCTACTCTTTAGATCTGATGAAGCATCCTGTGGTGATGCGAAAGCGCTCATCTCTTTTGTTTTATTGTTTTTAATGTTTTATATTTTCTGGGAATAAAATGTTTTATAGCCATCCGCACAACCAGACTTGTGTTTTTGGACATTGTTTGTTTTGGTCGGCTTCAGCTCCTCTGTTTGGCTTATTTTAGCATATAGCAACAAGAAGTAATTCTTAATTTAAGCTTCCCTGGGTATGTTCCATCTCACACAGACCAGGCTACCTTTCTACTGCCACTAGAATTGTAGGCCCAGCCTTCTTAATGTAAAAACACACTTTAGTTAACCAAAAGTGAAAAGTAATCAGAAATGAATCAAAACAACTAGCTACAATAAGTAATTCTCAATTATGCCTACCAATGGGTAGCCCAACTCTGCCAAACCAGGCTATCTTTCTACTGCCACTAGAACTGCAGTTCCAGTCCTCATACCTTTATTGAATTAGCATGCAAGACACAGGCAAACATACATTTACATAAAAGAAAACAAACCATATTAATATGCTCCTAATTACAAACATTATATATCACATATTTCTTGCATAACATAACTCCAACATTGCTTAAATGCAATTCCTGCCTGCTTTTAAATCTCACTCCTCCTCCAAAACATTATTCTGCATGTATCGTTCTCGCAATTTTCAATTCTTTTCTATGTAATTTGCTCCCACCCTTTTCTAAAAACCTCCACTTCCAGTTCTTTTATCTCTGTTAACAATAGTCAGTATTTAACAATACAGTTGGTTTAGTCTGATTTCCATTTTGTAGTAACTGCTTTTGTAAGCCACCAAAATAAAACTTAGCAATGCCTTACTATGTCTAGGCAATTCACATATTGCATCTCAGCTTAAAAAACAAATTTCCTTTGTTAAACCAATTTAGTCGCATAAAATATTTCTGACAAGAGTACTCTGCAGGGAATTTTTGAAGTCTGCTAACTCATTGCACTCAAAAAACATATGTTTCCAGTTACCTCCACACATTCATTTGCCATCTACCAGAGGAAAATTTATTTAGAGTCTGTTTGGGGTATAAAAATACCTATGCAAATACTTCAAAATAAAAATCCTAAATAATCTAGACACTGTTGCATACTTGGGAGGCATACAAAAACCCTTCCATTGCTTGCTTGTGAAGTGCTTATCCAATCTGTCTTCCCAATCATTCTAACCTCCTCGGATTGATTCCTACAGTTAAAATGCAATATTTTATATACCCTACTAATTATTCCTTTTTAACAGCAGCTTCCATTCTAGATTCAACTAAAAACTCTAACAGAGCAGGTGTTTTACTTAGGATTCCCCTGTCCCTCTCTCTTTGCCTATACTCTGATATCAACCCCTGACAGAGAAGGCAGTCTCAAGCCTGCAGTCCAAATGATTCATTGGCCTCTTTACCATTCTACTACCTTCCCCTCCCTAGTTATTTGCTCCCAATACATTGGCTCCTTTGCCAGTTTTCTACAATATGTTCCAGCCCCCCCAACCTATTCTCTCTACTACTAATTGCAGTCATCCCTAGTGGCACAATCTGCTTTCTCCACTCTTATTTTGGTTTAGTTCTTAGAATACTTTCTGCTACTTTATGAATATATTTCATCATGATCCCTTTTTCACTTTGAATGGTTTTCTGCCTGTGTTATGTATACGAGTCTTAACTGTGTAGTTCTAAAATATCCTTTAAGATCAGATAATCATAAACTGCTTTGTTCTACTGGAATGATTAACTTACTCCTCTTGACCCTTGCCCTCTTCCTCTCCCAGATAAATTCCTTTGGCTCTTTAATTGTTGTCCACAACATCTCCTCTGGTTGATAAAAATATGCCTGAACTGTATATAAAAAGTACAGTTTTGTACCTACCATAAATGTAGATGTTCGAAGATCCACATTGCTGCAGTCCTCGGTCGGCCCGAATACCAAAGTATTAGGCTGACGTCGGTCAAGGCGCTTAAAACTGACATCAGGACGTCAGGGTACAAAAGCGCATGACCGCCGTCATTTCCTCAGTCTTTTCTTGCCCCAGATGTCAGAAGGCCCTAACAAGAAAGGCCAAAGCCAAAAACCAGCAAAAACTAACCAACCACCCGTGCACTAACCATATTTACAATATGTACAACACAAACCACACCACCACCTCCAACTACAGAGGGGAAGGAGGGAGGGTAAATTGGACTGCAGCAATGTGGATCTTCGAACATCTACATTTATGGTAGGTACAAAACTGTACTATGTTCTTCATCTCACATTGCTGCAGTCCTTACATATGGGTAGAATCCCAAAGCAGAGGTAAGGGAGGATGGCAAAACTATAAAGCATTAGGAGCTGCCAAAATGCCCTGTAAAATAGCAGTGGCAAATCCAGCCCTAGATTTAGAGTAAAGTGGAAGGTGGTAATGCTTAGAGAAAGTATGCACTGAACTCCAAGTAGCTGCTTCCAAAATATCTTTAGTAGCCACCCCTTAAAAAGCTGTAGAAGTGGCAGTAGCCCTAGTGGAATGAGGCCTAATCCCAGCTGGAATCTCCTTACCATGATGGGAATAACAGAAAGCAATACAAAACCAATCCACTTAGAAATAGTTTGTTTTGAAACAGGTTTGCCCTGAGAACCCAAAGCAAAAGAAACAAACAACTGCTGAGACTGCCTGAACCCTTTAGTTCTGCTCAAATAATATCGCAACTGTCTGTGTATATCCAAAGTGTGCAAAATCTTTCCCCTTTATTTTGGGGTTTGCATAAAAAGTAGGTAAATGAATAGTTTGGTTTAAAGCCACACTAGAAACCACTTTAGGCATAAAAGAAGGGTTAGTACGAAAGACACCCTATCCTTGTGGAAAATTAAGAAAGGCTCAACTGCCATAAGGGCCTGTAATTCAGAAACCCTTCTCGCAGAGGTAATGGCCAACAAAAAAGCAGTCTTCCATGATAAATATTTCAACTCTGCAGATGCTGCAGGCTCAAAAGGTTGTACAGTGAGTTTCTCCAACACAAAATTGAGATCCCAAGCAGGAGTAGGAGCTCTACGTGGGGGTCTTATATTCTTTGCCCCTCTAAGGAATTGCTTAAACAAAGGCTGAGAAAATAATGGTGGGTCACAGTCATAGTGAGCAGAAATTGCTGCAGCATGAACCTTTATAGAGGAGAAGGACAAACCTTTGTCCAATAACTCAGTAAGGTATTGAAGCGCAATACTTAAATTAGGTTTAGAAACATCAAAGTCCTTTGCTGTACTCCAAAATAAAAATCTCCTCCATTTATCAGCGTAAACTTTCCTTGTACTAGGCCTTCTGGCCTCCAAAATAACATTCAAAACTTGTTTTGGAAGCTGAGACCCTCCAGGGTTTAAAACAGAATATGCCAGGCTGTCAGATGTAGAGAATGAAGTTTGACATTGAGTAAATGACTGTTCTCCTGAGACAGCAGGTGAGGAATCGAAGGCAAAGGCCATGGAGGCTACCGTACCAGACTTCTCAGTAATGGGTACCAGTGCTGTCAAGGCCAATCTGGAGCTATTAAAATCATGTTTGGCTTGTCCTGTCTGACCTTCAGGAGTACCTTTGGGAGGAGAGGCAGAGGTGGAAAGGCATACACGTGAAGATTGCTCCAATTGAATGAGAGAGCATCCACTTTCCAAGCTGTGGGATGAAACCTTTTTGTGCAAAACTTTGGCAGCTGGTAATTTAGTGGAGAAGCGAACAGATCTATGTCTGGAGTTCCCCATAACACTGTCAATCTCTGAAATACATGAGGATCCAATTTCCACTCGTGGGGATCCATAATTTGTCTGCTCAACACATCTGCTAAGGAGTTCTGTGCTCCTGGCAGAAACCTTGCCTGAAGATTTAGCTGTAAACTGAGAGCAGTCTCCCACAAAATCATTGCTTGCCTGCATAGAGGATAAGAATGTTCCCCTTGCTTGTTGATGTACCACATGACAGTTGTGTTGTCTGTTTGAATCAACACCTGCCCTGGAAGAAGTAAATCCTTGAAAGCTATCAATGCAAATTGGACTGCTAACATCTCCTTCAAGTTGATATGTAGATGTTGAAGTCTGGCAGGCCACGTGTCTTGTACCCATTTTCCATTTAGATGAGCTCCCCAAGCTTTGTCTGAGGCATCTGTCGTTAAAATCTGACTCGCCTCTGGCCGGGTCACAGAGAGTCCCTTGTTTAGGTGACATTCCTGAGCCCACCACAAAAACTCCTTTTGAATGCAAGGTATTATCTGAATGACAGTGTCCAAATCTTGGCAGTGCTGTGTCCATACATTCTTGAGATACCATTGTAGCTTCCTCATATGCAGTTTGGCATTGGGAAGTACCAGAATACAAGATGCCATGAACCCCAAGGCTTGAAGGACTGTCCTTGCAGTCAGCCTGGACTGACAAAACAATTGGTGGAAGTAAAGAAAGATTCTTTTGTTTGTCCGGGGTCAAAAAGGCCATCTGGGATGCTGTATTCAGTCTCACTCCCAGAAAGCACATGTCCTGAGAGGGTACTAGACTGGACTTTATTTCGTTCACAGAATACCCCAGGCATCTTAACACTGCCATCACATACTGTAGATGATGAAGAAGTTCGTCCTTTTCTTGGGCCAGAATCAGGCAATCGTCCAAATAAGGATAGATTTGTATTCCTCTTAGCCTGAAGAAAGCTACCACTGGAGCCAGAACCTTCGTGAACACTCTGGGCGCAGTAGATAAGCCAAAGGGCAATGCAGAGAACTGATAATGTGAAGTCCCAGCCCGAAAACGCAGATACTTCCTGCAACTGGGCCTGATAGGAACATGAAGGTAAGCCTCCTTGACATCCAGAGTCACCATCCAGTGATCTTTGCCCAGCAGAGGTAAAAGCTGTTGTAACGTCAACATTTTGAACTTGGGAATGTCCAGATATGTGTTGAGGATAGATAAATCCAAAATTGGTCTCCACGTGTTTCCTTTCTTTGGTACTAGAAACAGGCGAGAATAAAATCCTAGGCCCACTTCTGGCAGAGGGACCGGTTATATGGCCCCTATTTGAAGTAGTAGAGAAATTTGTTTGTGAGCCTCTAGTCTTTGCTGAGGAGGAACGTCCGGCATGCCTTTGAAAGGAGGCAAGGTATGGAAATAAAACTTGTAACCCTGGTGTAGGATATCCAATACCCATTTGTCCTGGGTAATCAACATCCAATTTTCCTTGAAGAGTGCTAACCTTCCTCCCAATGGTGCTGCCAGGCAAGAAGGATCTGGCAGCTGAAAAAGTAGGTCATTGGGCCTGTTTACGAAAGGACTGGCCCCTGCCCTCACCCGAAGATTGTGCAGGTGAACTCCCTGTTCTAGGCCTGAAAGAACTCTGAGCTCTGCCCCTACCACTTCTAGATCTACCCCTAGACTGAGAATCATAAGAAGGATACGTCCACCCCTTAGCAGGCCAATTCCTACTAAACTTCGGAGGCTGAACTTGCAAAAAATCTTTAACAGCCTGCATAGACTTAGCCTTGTCTTCCATTTTCTTCAAGACTGACTCCACAGGTGAACCAAACAACACCTCAGACTGCAAAGGGGCATCCAAAATCCTTGTCTTAACATGGTCAGATAAATTCTGATCCTTCAGCCAGGCGTGCCTGCGAAGAACTGAGCCAGTGGCAGCCACCCTAGACGAGGCCTGCACAGCATCAAAACCACACTGTAATTAATGTTTACCCACCTGTTCAGAGACATGCACCAAATCTTGTAATTCTTTACACTCAATGCCTTCCGCCAGAGCATCCACCTTAGACTTCAATTGAGAAAGAAGAAAGTTTTGATATTTCAACATATGAAACTGGCAATTCAAAGCCCTCATAGCTAAGGTAGAAGATGTATAGACCTTCTTTCCCCATCTATCCAAAGCTCTGGCTTCTTTATCTAGAGGAACCGGATTCTTAACAACAGAGGCCTTGACACCCTTAGGTCCCTGACTAATAGTTTCTGGGTCCACCCTAGGACTCTTATAAAGATATTTATGAGCCACAGGCACCCTGTAATACCTATCCGGTTTAACAGGAGCAGGAGGCAGAGAATCAGGATTAAGTGAAGTCTCTGCAAACACATCTTCCACAACATCCAGAACAGGGGGTATAGCCAAGGGCCTATGCTGGGGTAACAGCAAAAATTCCCTAAGCCTTTTCCGAGAATCAGAGAAGTCCTGACCTTCCCACTTAAAATGTTCCCTCATAGAATGAAGTGTCTCTGAAAAAGAAAAATCCTCTGGAGGAGAAGCAGAAGGAGTGGAATCATCTGCATCAGAATCAGAATAAGGAGAGTACTCCTGCAAGTCTTCAGCTGAAGACTCTGAAACATCCGAAGCCTGCTCAAAACTTCCCAACTCTGGCTCCACCCTAGGCCTCTTATCAGGGGGGGGGGGCAAAGAACCTCTAATCAGAGTAATCAAATCTTCTGCCATTTTAAGCATGTGCTTCTTAGGCACAGACCCTGCTGAACTAGGAGAGACACCAACAGAAGCTAAAACTGGCCTGCCTCTGGGAAAAGCCTTGGAAACAGAAGGAGAAGGCCTAATCACCCTAGGAAGGGAGGGGAGTACAGTAACTTGAGAAGCCCCTTCAGCCTGACCTGCCTCCGGAGAGACCACCTCCTGCAAAATCAAAGTCTCCCCCTGAGACTCCAGAGAAGTCTCCGTCGGAACCACCGGTTCCACTGAAGCCTCTAAAGAACCGGCGTCCGGAACGGACGACTCATCTTGCCTGGGTTTAACTGCTTTGTCTTTGCGCTTCTTCGCAGAAGCGGGCGCCGGAGAATCCGACGGCATATTATAATTGCACCGCTTCCCAAAGACCAGCCTAGCACAATCTAACCTTCGCTTAATAGTGCGTTTATTGAACCTAGCACAAAAGCGACACCCAACAACGTCGTGCTCAGGCCCCAAACAAGGAATACACAAAGAATGATAATCCCTATGCGGTATCTGTTTCCCACAAGAAATACAGTTATTCACTTTTTCTGACATCCGGTAAAACACTGAGGCAAGAAAAAACCAAAATATTCCCCAACGGGGTACTTAGCCAACTTGGATTCGGTCTGAAACTCCGAATTCGAAAAATTTCAGAACGCCGAACGGCACTTGCAACGCTGCTTCTGCATCGGACCATGCGGCAAAAAAGACTGAGGAAATGACGTCGGTCATGCGCTTTTGTACCCTGACGTCCTGATGTCAGTTTTAAGCGCCTTGACCGACGTCAGCCTAATACTTTGGTATTCGGGCCGACCGAGGACAGCGGACTACCCATATGTAAGGACTGCAGCAATGTGAGATGAAGAACATCTACTGGCTAAAAACATTTCCACTGCTTGTATCTCATCTATATTCATAAACAAGGTTCTCAGTTTTTGTATTAGCTTTTGTATATTCTCTTCCTACATATCTTTACCCGCCATAACAGAATCCTTTTTAATTCATACTCCTAAATACTTCATTTTATCATGCCTCCATAAATATGGGTATTGGTGGACCACTTTGTGTGTGGGTGCATAGTTTACACCTATAGATTTTGTTTTACCTTCATTAACTTTATGTCCCAAAAAGAAACTGTCTTGTGATGCTCCACAACACCGAGATGTCTTTCTGTTTTATCAGGTACAAAATAATATTGTCTGCAAATAAAGTCAACTTTTCTTGATTATTACATTAATTATATCACTGAATTTATGAGTCCCATTTTTTCTTGCCAGTGTCTCTAAATATAAAGCTAATAACAACAAGGAAAAAGGAGAGAGCTTTTTTCAAGTCTAATTTCAGCTTTTGTGTTACATGTACACACTAATGCGTGTCAGAGCGATCTTTTATACAGTTGTTTCTTGGGGTCTATATCAGAATCTCGAAGTCTGACAATATTGAATATGATATTGTTGGCACGAGATTACCAAAAGCGCACATCGAACGTTTAAACAGAGATTTCCATTTACTTCAATGTTGTGCGATCTCGGAGTTGGTATATTTAAGTAGAGAGGGGTGTGGGGGGTGCAGGGGAGTTTGCCCCCCCTACGTAAATGCTTTAGTTTAATTTTGTTTTAGTAATTTTTTTATTACAGTTTGATGGTTTAATACTTCGATGCATAAAGTTCGATCTTTATGCATTCAAAGTATTAAACCTTCAAGGTTATAACATAGACCCGTTTCTTGTCATATCCATTTGAACCTATGTCACATCTCATAAGACCTTTTGTTTTAACGAAAACCCTTATAAAAATAAACATTCCCAATATACCCCATAACCTATTAGCATAATACAAACACAAACTAGGTCCATCTTCAAGTAATGAAGTTTAACCCTCCTAGTAGGAGCAATTGTCCCAGACTGTCAGCTATACTCTGAGGCTTGTACCTATAATGAAGGTTATCAATGCTAAGACCTATCAAACAGCACACACTTCTACTTATACTAACTGCTGCCTGTTTTTATCTCATCTTTAATCCTCTCCCAGATGTAGAAAACAACTTGAATGATTTTAGAAAACATCTTCTAGCCACTGAAAGAAAAGGGTATTATACTTTTATTGCCTTTATCAGTTTGTCTCCATAGAAACATAAGAACCAGATACACAGTCGCCTTCAGCTACAAACTTCTCATGTTGCACTGTGAACATTCCTTTGCTAAAGGAACATTTTTTTTATTACATTCAATGTTCATTTACTTATTTGTTTCCCCTTAAAACTTGCTATTAGATCAAGCCAAGGATTTTAATCTAATCATTCTCCTATGCAAAAAGTAAGAAAAGACATATTACTCATGTCCAGGCTTTCTTCTCTTTTTACACTGCAATGCCTACATTTTTTAAAACTGAACAAAAAAGACAGAAGGGAAAAAAGGGCACTTATTTAATTTAGTATAATTGTTAGACATAAAAATAACTGAAAAAGCTTTACTTTATAACATACGGTATACGTCATGTTTAATAAAAATACTGTTAAGAACAAAATTGCTTTATTTACAGTTACTCTTTCCCTCTCCTTAATGTTCTTCCAAACATTAATGGCATGAAGCTGCATATGCTTTGTATCCACTACAAGTTTAACAGAGTCAAAAAGTCCCCTATTTCCAGGTTTACTTCTTCAGCCATATGCGACTGATGTCTTGTAATCCCATATTTATTCATTAAATTTCTGAGTTTCTGGTTTTCTTCTTGTTGCTCTCCATCTCCCAACTCCAGTCTCTGATTCATTTCCAACATACTCCTGGTTCTTCTAAGTTTACGTGTGTGTGTTTTTTTTCCGTCTTTCAAGTTTTTTCCTTTGGAACACTGGAAAAGGTTTCACTGGCATAGTCTCAACATGAAATTTATTATCAGACGAATAAGCAGCAGAATCCCCTTCTGTTTGATAGCTCCCTTTTTTGTTGGACAAAATTTTGTATTTCTTCCTTAGCCTGTTCTGCATCAAAAAAATTACTTTAATCCTTCAGGGAAAAAATATTCTGAAGATAGTTGAATATACCAGCAAGTCAACATTCCCTGACTGCTGGAATAAATTTACTCTTCTGCCTGGTGTACAGTGGGTACTCATTTTCCACAGACACTCTACATCTCCAATTTTTAATACTTTGTCATTCTGCCATAATTTTGTTAGAATCGACTCTTTCTGCTGGTAGGATTGTATCTTTACTATTAGAGGTCTTGGCTGCTTTCTCATAGCCAGGTATGGAGCACACAATACAATGTGCCCTTTCAATTAACAACTCCTGCAGTCAAATACTAGTCCAGTTGCTTATCTGTGCTTTCAAAAAATTAATATAGTCTGTTCCTTACAGTTTTGCTAGTAAAGCAGAAATCTAATTTTTTCCCATATGTGCTGTGTCCACTAATTCTACCACTTTTTGAAACATCTCTTCTTGAGTAGTCTCATACTCAGCCAGCCTTTTCTTCATTTCAACCTCTGATTTTTGTAGTTTTGTTAAGTCATCCAAATATCTGTTTAAGGCTTCTTCCATTTTCCAGCCTTTTGTTATATGAGTTGTTATATTCCTCTAGATTACTGGAAGTCATGTATTGCTCCAAAGCTGGAGCTTGAACTGCTTTTTGCTGTACAGCTGCAGACTTCTTCCCAGCCAGTGTTTTCTCCTCGCCTTTTGAGACTGATCTTCTACCAGGTTCTCTAAATTTCTTCTTTACTGGCATCCAGGCAGTGCACTTACTAGCCAAGAACTGAAATTTACCAAAAAGACAAATTCACTGGTTTTCTGAGTTTCTGTTTTTACAGTGGGAGAGCAGAGATTAAGTGGTTAGTCAGTGGGCAGCCATCTTAGGAGTCTCTAAATGAAAACTTTTATTACATTCAGTGCTGTTTTATTTACTTTCTTACACAAAAAATAGTTGTCATACTAACCAGAGGGCCTTAATCAATAAATTCACTTATGCAAAATTAACAGAAAACATATCAGCTTTACAAATATTAAAAATCTGTGCACTTCTATGCATCATCCCCACTTCTGCAACCCAAGATTACAGCATATTAAACATCCTTTTGTCCAGCCTTTGTTCTCTTTTTACATCGTATTTACTACATTTGTTAAAACTAGTAAAGAAAAAAGCCACTTGTTTACTTTAGTGTTTTTATTATATACAATAACTGAAAATGCTTTACCATACATTATACCATGAAATGTTTGGACAAATACTGTTAAAAATAAAAAATGTTTAACTTAGTTACTTTTTTCCTTTCCTTCTAGTGTCCCTCCAAACATTAAATTACATGAAGTGTGGTATATGTTTTTCAGTCCCGAATAAGTGTAACAAAGTCAACAAATGTCCAATCTTTCCATTTTTCTTTTAAACCCACATATCACAAATGTGACTGGTGCTTTACAATCTCAAAGTTATCACTCAACTCCAGACTCCAGTTCAAGTACAAGGTATGCTTGATTCTTCTACTCACCTCCTGTGCCTTTTTCTGCCTCTCAAACATTTTCCTTTAGAAAACTGGAAAGGTTTTCCCTGGCTAAATCTCTCTATAACTTGTATCATCATGTGAAACAGAGTTCCCTTCTGTTTGATAGCTCCCTTTTTGTTGGACAAGCTTTTGTATTTCCTCCTTAGTCTGTTTTGCATCAAAAAATGACTGATCCTCCAGGAAAACAAATATTCTGAAGACAGTTGGATCAAGCAACTTGAATCTCACACCTGCCTCCTGACATTCCCTGATTGCTGGGATAAATTCACTTCTCTTCTGTCTGGTGTATAGTGAATAATCATTTTTCACAAACTGTCTCCATCTTTTAATATTTTGCCCTTCTGCCACAATTATGTCAGGATCAACTCTCTCTGCTGGTATGATTGCATCTTTACTAATACTTATGCAAAAGTAAGAGAAAACATATCAACTCTACATATATTATAATCTGTGCACTTTTACACCCCATCCACCACCTCATCAAGCCAAGATTACAGTATATTAACTTAGATATGCTTTTGGGCATCCTTTTTTCTCTTCTAATCTATGCTTTCTCTTGGCCAGGGTCTTGGCTGCTTTCTCATGGCCAGGTTTGGAGCATAGACACAATGTTCCCTTTCAGTTAACAAATCCTGTTTTGGAATACCAGTCCAGTTGCTTATCTGTACTTTCATAAAATGAATACTGTCTGCTCCTTCCAGTTTCTCTTGTACAGCAGAAAATTTTATATATTTTTTCCTGCATGCTCTGTTTTCTAACTCTTACCATTTTATTTATATTTATTTTATTTTACATTTGTTGACAGGGAATGTCTGACTGAGCTAAAGCCCTTTTCAGCAGACACCCGGGGAGAAAAGGTCCAGTAAATAGATATAAAATTTTGTCATTATTACAGGTATTATACAGGTGAAATAAGGCAATCAGCTAGCAGACTACAAGAGCATTTTTGAGAATATGCAGATTACATTTTGTCATAAATACTAGTATTATATATAGAAAAATTTAAAAAACAGGTAGATTTTAGTCAGAGCATTTCTGAAAGCAGTAGTTAGTATAAAAGAGCAACATAGCAGTAGAATGTTAATTTTACAATTAAATCAAACAAGATGCAATAAAAGTTTCAGAGAGAGGGGAAAGCTACTGATTAGTGGAGAGAAGTAGAGTGCTGGTGGGTCTGAGCATTGGCAGATCCATTTCTTGTTCAAATATTCTTTTAGAGTTAGTTTAAATTGTTTGGGATGTGTGAGTGTTCGAATTTCGAGGGGAAGTTTGTTCCATTCGATAGAGGTATAGTAGCTGTATAGGCTACACCCTGCTTTAGATTTTGGCTTATAGATTTTTAAGAGGTCTTGGAAAGAACTGCGGAGGCTTCTTGTAGGAGTATATGGAGAGATGATGGTGTGTAAGGCTGGACAGAAAGATGGTTGGTAGAGAATTCAGTGTATGGTTTGGAGCTGGGAGAGAAGGAGCAGGTGGGGCAACTCAAGCCAGGTTTAAATATCTTAGAGAGAGACAGTGGCGAGATCTATAGGATAGTCAAGGGGCAAATCTCGCTACTTTGTGGTATGTGGCCTCAAGTCTAGTGAGGAGAGAGGAGCTAAGGTTAGTAAGGTTTTGTGAGCAATATGTTAGGCAGGAAAGAAGGTAGGCATGGGTGAGGCCTATTCTAGCTTCCTGGGTGAGAAATCTTTTATTTCTATAAAGTAGACCTAATTTAAAGTGAGTATTCCTGACACAGTTGTTTATGTGGAGGTCAAATTTTAGTTGATCATTGATTATGATTCCAAGGAGTTTTGAGCTAGAACTACTATAGGATTCTTACTGAGTGACTGGATAGTAAAAGAGGATTTTATATGGTTGGATGTTTTAGGGAGGAAAAGTAGGAGTTTTGTTTTCTTAGGGTTGAGGATGAGTTTGTTTGACAGCCATGTTTCTACTGAGTTAAATGATGTCTGGGTAGCTGCTAAGAGTTCAGAGGGAGAATTAGCTATTGTTATGACTGTAGAGTCATCAGTGTATTGGATAATAGAGGAAAGTGGGCAGGAGGTATAGAGCAGGTTTGTGAAGATGTTGAAAAGTAGTGGCCTTGGTGGATAAGTGGATACTTGTCTCAGCTCCTAAATATCACAATCCAGAAACCCTTGCCGATACTCTGAGTGACCACTCACCCATAAAGGTGCCAAGATACTTAAACCACCTCTCTAAACCACACTGATATATTACTAGACATAATTTCTCCAACTTCAACCCCGAAACATTCAACACTCTCGTATCTAGAGTATGCTTGGACTTCCAAACAGTATAGAGTATGCTGGGACTTGAAACAGCTCTTCTTGAGCAGTCTCATACCCTGCCAACCGTTTCTTCATTTTGAGCTCTGATTTTTGCAGTTTTATCAGGTAATTTGAATAACTGTTTAAATCTTAGATTTTTAGACCCTTTTGTTATTTGAGTTGACATACTTTTTCATTGCTTCAATTATTTTAATCAGCTCTGAGCACATCTTATTTAATTTTTCCTCGAGATTACTGGAAGACATATCTTGTATCAAAGTTGGAGCTTAAACTGCTTTTTGCTTTACAGATGCAGGATTCTTCCCAGTCAATGTTTTCTCTTCACCTTTTCTAGTTGATTTGCTTTCAGGCTCTCTTCTTTGGTGGCATCCAGGGAGTATAATTACCAACTAGTAACTAAATTTACCAGAACTGACAGAGTTACTTTTTTCACACAGAGAGCTGAAACTAAGCCTTTGATCAGTGCGCAGCAATCTTGGAAGTTCCACAGTTCTAGTCTTCTTAATGTAAAAATACACTTTAGCCACAAGTGAAAATGTACCAGAAATAATTACAAGGCAATTCAAAGGCAGACAAACCAAAAATGAGGAACACACACACATGCACTTTAAGGCAATTTCAAAGTACACTAATAGTCTAAGGGGAGGGTCTTCCCAGTTTCTTCAGTCAGTAACCAATAAGAAAAGCAGAGCAGCTAAGACTGGGAGAAGCTTCTAGGGCCAGGTATAGAGATGAAAATACAGGGAGGAGCTTCCAAGACCAGACATATAGTAAAGCAGGGCAGCTCATAAGCCTCCAAGTTTAAAAGCACAACAGGAAAAGGGTGGGTGGATGGAAAAATACAGGATAGACCTACTAAAAATGCAATTAAATGAGAGCCCAATCAAGACATCGATGGTCAGTACAGAAACCACTTGAAAAGCACTGCAAAAAATAAAAATGCCTTAAATTAATAGCTTTAACTTCAAATAAAGAGCAAACACACACAGCTGATTTTAAATGGTAAGATAAGTGCAGTACTAATAAGATTTATAATTTTCAGTTCTGCCATTCTTATGCATTAATTATTCTCTGCTACCTCATTATCATTCCCACCAAGTTTTTGCACTGCCAGCAGATGGTTAGAAGTTAAGATAATCCTGCCTTTCCTGTTAACTACTGGACTTCTTTTTGAAAATCCAACATTTTTTTTAATAATGGAAATTGCTCTACTGTGGCACTGCTGTTCAAACCTAATCACTCTTGCTGGTCAAAGGCTGGGCTGCAGTCTCCTTCATATGGAGACCTTTCATTCTGTTGGTAGTTTTTTACACTCCTCAAGCACTTGATCAACCTCCATAAAAGTCTTTGTGCCTCTAGGGAAAAATTCTTAAAAACAGCTGGATATTTCAGCTTGAACTGAAGACTAACTTAGTTGCAGATTTTTATTGTTGGAATACATTTCTTTGCTGTCTTGCAACTCCAGAACACTCATTCCAGACAAAGTGTTTCCCCTACTTTAAAGCACCTTTCTCTTCTGACACATTTTTGATAGCAGAAGCTGTTGCTGTTGACAACACTGCATTTTCACTAGTATAACTCTTGACTGCCTCTCGACAAAAAGGCTTGCTATATAAACTCTATGAGATCTCTTGATTATTAACTTCTGCTGGAATATTCCAGACCATCTGCTCCTTTATAAAATTCAAACTTCAGTTCTCCCTCCTTGATCTGTCCTCCAATTCCACAGATTTCTGCTGCGTATCTACTTGCACTTTGTCCTGACCCAGCTTTTCCTTTATCTCCTTTACCTCATTCGGATTTCTGCACAAGAGCATTCTGGGTGGTGTTGTTTGTCTTTTTAGCTTTTCCCGGTTAGGGGTTGCCACATCGGAACTCCGGTCTGCTAATGATTGGCAGTAGATTTTTATGGTGCCGAGTTGCCAGCCTGATGCCCAACCTTCAGCGAAGGCACGCCCATTTACGCATATCTTACGGAGGCCACTCGACCTCGGGGAGAACATGCAGACTCCAAACAGAAGGGCACTCCAGCCGAGAATCGAACAGGAGAACCTCTTGCTGTGAGGCAATAACGCTACCACTGTACCACAGTGGCTTACAGATCTACGGGTGTGACTATGTGAAAAGTATTCACAAATATTAAGCTGTGGCAACGTGAGCATAGCAAATCAGCAGCACTGGTATTCATGTCAGTAATAAGTAAAATTATTAGTACATGTAAATACATTTATTTATCATTTCTTAATCAGGTAGATGGCCTGGTATATTGAACACTATCACCTACAATCAACCGGGCCAATTAACACATTAAGCATATTATTTAAAGCAATGTTATGTAACAAACACACACTACAAGTGTATAGTCTGACACAGTGCTATGATTCTTATGTAATCAAAGATATCATTAAGAAACATTGGCATATATTGAGAGCACAAAGTGAAAGGGATACACCTATGTTCACAAATAAAAGGAAATTAAATTTGGGCACTTTATTTGATATTGTGCCCAATATCAATTTTCCCTCATTAAATTCTACTAATACTGCAGGTACCTATGCTGTGTACAGTTCGTACTATTATGGATATGCCATGACAAAATGGGACAGTCGAGATGGACATTTTACGTGCCACACTACCTGGGTCATCTATATATATATATATATATATATATATATATATATATATATATATATATATATATATAGTATGTGTTAAGAAAATACAATAAAAAGAATGCATTGACCAGGCATGATATGGACTCTCTGAATTAAGAGTTTTACTTCTTTGAAGCTGGAAACAGAGGATGGAGATCTTGAAAGTATTAAAATATTACTGTTTAAACAATGTTAGATGCCAAGAGAAAACTGTGAGTAAATTAAATAATTTCAAATTTTAATTAAAAACAAGACTCTTAAATATTAACTTTTTGTAAGCATTACTCTGCTCATGTCCCTTTTATTACATATTTTTTCAGACATAGTTTTATATGAAATTACATTTAGTATTGGCATAAGTTCTTTCACATATGACTTGTACTGTACTTTTTCATATGAATAGTGGGTATTAATCAGTTGACCAGTATGACGAAGTTCCACATGAAAAAGGAAATGAAAACTCTTACTCTTTGCCACTGCTTTTGTTTTAATAATAAGTCTGTCATTTCAGTATATTTACGGGTGTGGGTAATGCTGGATTTACCCACAGTTGCCTTTACTGATCACACGGTCGGGTATGACAGTCTGCTGAGACAGTGCAGAAATACAAGGAAAATCAGGTGCGCTTCTGTTTTTTTTTTTTAGTTCTTGTATTTCGTCTCCCCTTGGCAGCATATATCAATAGAAAAGTCTGGCTGCTCAGTAGTACTTTAGCGTCCAGACTTTTTCTTTTGGGATATGTTTGATTTACAACAGGCACACTGGTTGGGCGGCCCACTCAGTGTCCACATTTTTTTTTAATACCAATAAGAAGTTGGTGTATAATAGCCATTTCCTTATTTTAATTCAGTTTAAGTTTAACAGCTTTGCAAAGCAGTCCTTAACAGTATTGGTTTTACTATCATATGCGTCTCAAAATAGAACTTTTGCAAGTCTACTACACAAGACTTATGTACTCACCATAATGATGCATCTGTACTGTCCATTTTCATTCTTTCTTTACTGATGTGTCTTAGATCCGACATCGGGTCCTATGTGGCTGCTTTTACCAGACTCTCAGATCCAGGTTTTGAAATCCTCCCTTTACCCATAATGCCCCACTCTCCTGGTACACCTCAGATTGAATTTGCTGTCCTAATAGAAAAATGTACAAGACACACTACTATAAAAGAACATAAGATAAGTACATACAGAAAGGCTGGATCCAGGAACAGGTGAGTTCCAAAAAGTACAACTCTTAGGCCTCACTAAGAAAAGGGAAGTAGGCGATAAACTGAGGATTTGAGGAAGAATGAAAATGGACAACACAGATGCATTGTTATGGTGATTACATAACTTTTGTATGTGATGTCATTTTCATTCATTCGTCAACTGATGGGACAGAGTCCCCAACTAGATGAACCTTGAGTGGTCCTCATGGAATGATATTCCAGAGTACTGCAGAACCAAATGTTGCCCTATATCTGGAAAGTATGTCTAATTGAACCAAGTGGCGGATGCACAAATATCATCTATGGAAGCTCTTGAACAGAAGGCCAAAGAGGTGGCTACAGATCTCTTAGAATGTGCTTTGGGGGCTAAACATCTTTCTTTACAGACAAAAGATGCATATTCAGTTAACAATCTGATTAGTAACTTTAGAAACTGCCTTACCCAATATGTTCTTGGAGAAGGAAAGAAAGAAAGAAAAACAATTGATCAGATTTTCTGAAATCCTGTGTTCTGTGTAAATAAAACCTTAGCTGCCAACATACATCCGAAAGATGCAGTATATTTTCCTTTGTCTGAAAAATTAGGGAAGAAAACAGTTAAGTAGATGACCTGACTTAAGTTGGATGCAGAAGCTACCTTAGGCAGAAAAGGTGAGTTTGTGCATAAACAGGCCCTATTTTTATGGAAGATCAAGTAAGGAGGTCTTGCAGAGAGGGCTCGAGTTCAGATACTCATCAAGCAGACGTAACAGCGACCAGAAAACTTAAGATCAATCTTAGCAAAAGGCTCAAAGGGAGGTTGGGTAAGAGCCTGTAAGAGAACAGTTAAATCACTAGAAAAGGTAGCATCTTTAACTGGGGGCCTGAGTAAAAAGGTACCTTTAATGAAGGACTTGCATAATCTCAAGAAAGCCAGGGAAGAACGATTATCTCCTGAAGAAAAATGTGAAATGCCTGCTAGTTGAACTTAGACAGTAGAGTAGCTCACCCCACTGATATAAATGGAGGCCAAAAAGTCAAGAACTGATGAAACTGGGGAGAAGTAAGGATCTAAATCTCTCTAAAGGACCCAGACTGAAAATCTTTCGCATTTACTCTTGTAATTTTTCCTAGTGGAAAGCTACTGACAGGATAAAAGAATCTATCAAACTGGGGAAGCAAGCCCGGGCTATCTAGCCATCAATGGAACTGGAGAAACCATGCGAGGCCATTGATGTCTGGATGTTGCATCCTTATCGCATGAGGCAGAAGGTCTGGATGTAGATCCAGTATCCAAGGAGTATTAATAAAAGGAGGCCAGAGGAAGGGAAACTAGACCTGACAAGGGCAAAAGGGTGCAACAAGGATGATTGCTTTCTTCAATCCAGGTACTTTCAGTACAAGTTTGGGGATTAGTGGTAACAGGGGATAAGCATAAAGGACATCCAAGGGCCAATCGTGGGCCACAGCATGTCTCAGTGACTCCCCCTGTGGAAGGCCAGAGGAAGGAACCTGCTGCACTTATTGTTGAGGAGAGAAGCAAAAAGATCGCAGCAGGGCTGACCCTATTAATGATTTTTTTCCCCTCTACTCTGATTAAGACACCACCTGTGAGCCATCAAAATGGAGCTCTTTAGTCAGCCTGGCAGCACACTGATATTCCCCGGTATCTACGTTGTCAAAAGAAGGTGACCAGAAGAGATCACCCACTGACATACTCTCATTGCTTTTTGACATAACAAGCCAGACCTGTTCCCCCCTGTTTGCTGATATACCAGACTACTGACATGTTGTCTGTATGTACAGCAATCATCCCCAAAGGTGGAAAATCTTGAAAGATCTGCAAAGCTAGTAGGACCGCTCATCTCCTGGACATTGAGATCCAGAGTGACCTCTTCTGGGGACCATGCACCTTGGACTGTCTTTCTCAAGAAATGCCTCCCCACAAATTTGAGAGGTATCCATGGTGACTGTGGCTACTAGCTGAGGGAGAACAAATAAACATCCTTGAGAGACTTCTGAATGTATCCACCAAAGAAGATATGCCTTACAAACTCTGGAAATCTTGACAGAGTCACTTACAAGATGAAGTATACACTACTGTACTTGTACTGTACTGTGCATTGAAGGACTTGCATATGATACCAGGCCAACAGGACTAGAGTTACTGCAGTTGCCATCGATCCTAACGTTTGGAGGACTAGTCTTGCTGTTGGATGAGAAAGGAAGTTCACTTTCATGATCTGAAACCTGAGAGTGCGAACCCTTGTCAGAGGAAGCAAAGCTATTTGGTTGGTCATGTCTAAACAAGCCCCAATGAAGTCCAGGGTCTGAGTAGAGGTAAGCTGTGATATGGTGTAATTGACTATGACTCCTAAACAAACAAAAAACATAACTGGAGCAAGTTAGAAGTCTGCAACATGAGAAATGCACCGTCGAGGCTAATTCAGCTTAGGAGAGTGACGGTATCGTTAACGTGGATGAACCTAATGGTGGCAATTTTTAGTAACCAACCAATTTCAATTAAAGCTCCCTATACAGGTGCAATAAAAACTGAGGAGGAGAGGCAAATCCAGGATGAAAAGACAAGGCAAAGAAAAAAATGGATTAACCACACATATACATATGGAACAGACTCCAGTGCAGATAGGACTATTAACAAGAAGCAAACTGGTGAAGAAATAAATCTCGCTGGTCATACTGTTAATTTGTCCAGATATACATTTTCTGATATTAAACTTTCTTTACTGGACAAAGGGTTTAATCATTTGTACCTTCAAGTGAAGGAAATATTAGAGAGTTACTCACAGAACTTAGTCTTTTTATTCATAATATTGACTTAACCTTTTGTATAAAAATGATTTCTGCGCAATTGATGGAAATTTGAAGAGACCAAGAACACTTATTCAAGTTTACACACCTACAGTAAAAGCTTTTCTTAATATGTGTAAGCAAGATATCTATGATTCATTTTTCAAAAATGGTAGTAAAGACAGCTTCTATAATCTTGAATGTAATGAAAGAGGCCCTGCGTAAACGTTGTCTATATAACGACATAATAATAAAACAAGCTGATAAAGGAGGTAAGATTGTTATTATGGATGTCGAACTTTACAATGAATTAATAAATAATCTCCTTCCTGATGTACATTTAAGACAGTAGATAAGTCATTTGTTAATTCTACTGTATTTAAAGTTTAAGCTTTTCTTTATGATTTGTTAACAGAAAGCTCTATTGCACCTGAAGTTTATATCTATTTGTATATGGCTCACCCTATTATACCCATTACCTATGGATTATCCAAGATACATAAGAATTTGGTTACACCACCTATGAGACCTACTGTGTCTGGGGGTAGATGGATAACTACAGCTTTATCAAAATATCTAGAAAAACAGTTAAATCCTCTTAAGATATAGTAAGAGCTTTATAAGAGATACTAGTGACTTCCTTACTAGTTTAAATGACTGGTCAAAACAGACACAATGAACTTATCCTAGTGACTATGGATATAAAATCTCTTTTCACAGTCATTCCTAATAAATTTGGTGTACAATGTGCAACAGAGTATCTATGTTCACATAGTGATTTTACAGCAACTAAAATAGAAATGCTATGTTCAACATTAGAAGTGGTGTCGTACAATAATGTATTTCTATTTAATAACGAATTGTTTCATCAGTAACTGGGGCAGCTATGGGCACCACAGTTGCCAATATGTATGCCAACTGAGAATTATCAAGGTGGGAAGAAGAGTATATATTTAATGAGGATGCAATTGCTGCCTTTAGAAATGAAGATTTTAGTGTACTTTAAATGTTTGAAGATAACATCTTTCTCATTTGGATACTCAGTATAGAAAATCTTAATAGTTTTGCCTCATTTACAAAACACCAATTTCCTTTATTTGATCTAAAATTTTCTAAGGAAAGAATAAACTTTTTGGACATTATTGTTACATATGGGGAGAGGAAATCTGAGACACTGATTTATTAGGACATCCAAACTACTCGTTACATCCATTCTAATAGTATGCACCCCAGACATATATAGGAGTGAAATAAAAAAAAATCAGTTTTTGAGAGCCAGTAGACTTAACATATCTGAAGTTTTTTTTTTTTTTTTTTTTTTTTTTTTACAAGAAGTGAATAGCATGAAAAATGACTTTAGAACTAGAGGCTATAATACACACTTAATTGATATCACAAGACAAACAGTATTAGGTGACCAAGAAGACCTAGGAAGACCTTACCTATATGGTACTGGTAAGAAATACAATACTAACATTTTCTGTATAATTATACTTTAAGTTATGCAATACTACTACTGCATTATACACTGTATACATTGTGTTAATACTTTATCTGTATGTGACTATATGTGTATTTAACTATATGTGGAGCTTTTCTCCCCCAGCCTCCACTGAAAATGGGCTCTTTTCAGGCCCAGTGGACTTTCCCAGTAAATAAATGCAATACATAAATAATAATGCTATCATTCACCAACCTAGTCAATTGAGATACAACAGGCATGGTAATATGGTAAAGTGCATTAAAAATAAGAACTGGACAATACTTCAGTCTAATATTGATATTAAGAACATTGTGGGTGAATTACCTAGGTTTACCTACAAAAGAGAAAAGAATTTAAAACAACTTTTGTGTTACAAGGACTTGCATCAGAATAGTATGGTTACTTATAATTTAAAGAAGACAGGTGCTATTCTTTGTTGTAATTGTGCTTTCTGCACCGAAATAAATACAGCTCCACTTCTATACATCCCATTACTAAACAAGAGTTTAAATTTAATACTTAAGCAACACGTTTTTACAGATAACATTATATACTTTGCTAACTGTGTAGCTTGTGAACATTTCTACACAGGGAAAACTAACCTGAAACCAAAAGAACAAATTACCTCACACTTCTTGGAAGTACGTATAGGTGTTGGTGACAAATGCCTTAAACACATTTTAGTAAAAAGTAAAGAACATAAGTTTAAATATAGAGTTCTTCAAAAAGTATATCCTGACTCATGTGGTGGTAACTTAATAGCTAAAACTTGAAATGTTCGAATATAAATGGATACATTACTTCAGGGCTGGCATACCACCTGGCTTGAATAGCCAACATAATATTAAACCTGTATTAAAAGTTAGACACAAATATTTATAAGTGTAGACCCACTATAAAATGTTGTAAAAAGCTATAAAATGTTAAACAAGGATTATTAGCCATTTATGTCTGGGCTATGTATTTTATTTATATTTATAATTATACACATATTTGTAATATATATGCAATATTTGCATTTTATGCAATGATTTTTTTAAGTTTTAATTGCTTGAAGTCAGCTGACCTTTTAAAAAGGTTTTGATAGGCTAGTTAATTAAACTGCATGTGTATAAATACACTTAGTATGCAACTGTTGTTTATGAAACATGGATAGGGAGTTTCACTCGAAAGATTTGCTGTACTGCATATTGCTTTTGCTGCTGTTTTACAAATAAATTTACTGGACACGGAGTTCCTGGTTCTTGTTTGTAATTTGCTTTTTACTTTGGAACACTTTGGCAACCAGGAGAATTTGCTTTGTTTGTATTTCAGTTTTTCAAACAGGCATTTCAAGTAGTCCATGGATATTCTAATCAAAAAATGAGTAAACCAGGTATTTTTACTGGGTTTAGACAATACCATCAAGTTAATGTTGCAAGTAAGACACACTATACAAGAAGCAGAGGACAGTATACAATTACGAAGCAGCAGTGGTCAGAAAGAATCCAAACCAAGACAGACCGGTTGGTATCTCTTTGGATATGACCTGTTATTTTTGCAAACAGTCAGGACACAGTAAGAAACAGTGTTCAAAACATTGGTAATGGAAAAACAAAAATAAAGGAGGGAAGACATTCACCTCTAGATAAGGACTGGACTAAGGCTACAGAAATACCCTAGTTTAAGGGCAAATGTAACTACAGAAAGCCTTCAGTAAGCCCACAGGGTGTAGTCAATGCAGCTAAACTATACCCAGATCTGCTGCCTTTACGGTCAGCAGCAGATCATGTAAATCCACCTTTATACAATACTTTGAGAGATGAAGAGGTGCCTCCACCCGTTCAAATCCATACAGCTCCCCTCCATTTACAGTTTTGACAGAAACATCAATACAAACAGTACAACAGGCACCAGATGCCCAGACAAATGTTAGCTTTGCCAGCTCTGAGATGACAGCTGAAGAATACTTGCAAAATATTCAGCTAGACAGCTAGAGCTGTGAAACCCCTGTCTGGCTTGGCTACCTGACCTCTAACATTGGGAGCTGACGGTAGACCATTTACATCACTCTGGGCAAGGGGCAGAAACTGGACAAGCTTCTGATTGACACTGGAGCAGCAGTTTCAATTACTAACAAAAACCTGCCTTCAGATGTTAACTGTACTACACTTTTAATCAGAGTTTGAAGTTTCTACAGTAAAGGTAAAGAAATTCCAGTTTCATTTTTAATGGACCTCCAGTCTGACTATCATACTGGGTATGAATGTACTAAATATCTTAAAAGAAACAGCTGATTTAGTCAACAAAGTACTTAAGAAAAACAAGACACAACAAACTTGTAATGCAATGCCTATGATTGGTCAGGACAAAAAGAAATCTTAGTAACAATGATGCAGCTTCAGATTTACTGACACTAAGAGACATTGTCCAGATCTACGAGCATAGAGTAAAACAGATTGTAGTTTGCTAAAGCAAAACAGTGTGTGAGTGATGGCATCACATGATAGAATACCACTATATCAGAAACAATATGCAACTCCAAAGGAAGCAGAAGACAACAGAATGGAGGGCATAATAAAAAACAGTGCCAGTTCATCTAATGCACCTTTGTGTCCAGTTAAGAAAAAAGATGGAAGCTACCACAAATTAGTCTTAGATTAAATACACAAGTCAGGTAGCACAGACAATACCCAATGCACCAGAAGTGTCCAATAAACAGAGTTGCAAAAGCAAATATTTTTTCAGCCATTGATTTAACTATTGAATTTTTTGCCATTCCCATAACTTACGACTCCTAAAAAGGAGATTTGCTTTTACTTATGAAGACCAGCAATATTTAATGACTAGGTTACAATCCTGCATTTTCCATCAAACCTTAGCAAGAGTGCTTAAGCCACTTAAAAAGGGTGACAAAATTATTCTGTATACAGATGATATACTGATTCAGGTAGAGACTAAAGAAGAACATTTGCAGATATTACATGAAGTTTTTCAAGCTTTACAAAAAAAACAGGTTTTAAAGTGAATATGCAGAAAACACAACTGTTACAAGGATCAGTGGAATTTCTAGTTAATACTGTACAGCCCCAGATTAGACTTCCCTGCAAAGAAATGGTGTAGTCTATCTTACAGATGCCACTGCCCAACACAGAAGTTCTTGACAGTAATGAATTACAACTGTGAGTTCAAAGAAAATTATGCTTCCACAACAGATCCAATGTATAAACTGCTTAAAGCAAATGTAAAACAGAAGCTAACAACAGCTACTGAGTTAATCTTGCCTACACTGTGTCATCCTTCCATCTTCAGGCAGCTACCAGTAAAGACAGCATCTCTGTAGTTATTGTGTAAAAGTGACCATGGAGTACACAGCGGGGAATACAGAGTAAACTGAGACTCACCTTTTTCATTTGCATGTTAAGTCCAGTACATAAAGGGATACCATTCTTGTATCCAAGCAAAAAGCAATATAGTCACACAGACAAACCAATTAGTAAAAACTACAAGAAAAAACATAGCCAAACTAGAGTTTTCACTGTGTGATACCTTAAACCTCTTGTAGTAGAGGCCCATGGGATATATGCAAATGACCCCTTAAGGACATTAAGTGTTTCAACTATATGGCTTAGGACTGTCCATAACATTTTACTTTTCAAAGTCTTTGTGGATACATTCAGGCCAACAAAGCCAAACCCCACTAGCTGTGGACATGCAAGTTTCAGCCTTCTTATGACGTTATCAGCACAGCATAAGTGGCTTTTTGGCTATACTTCAGAAACACAAGGTCTTTCCACCCGGCTGATGTCCATAACCATTAATTTGTCGGCACAATATTCCAACTAACATCCAAACCAAAAAGTAAACAGGTCACACAGATAAACCAATTAGTATAAACTACAAGAAAAACCTAGCCAAGCTAGAGTTTTCACTGTGTAATACCTTAAACCTAGTGTAGTAGAGGCCGTGCTAGCTATATATTAGTGACTTAAGCAGTCAGCTTACAATACACAGTTTGCTCCAGTAATAGTGCAGACACCGCATCATGTTATCAAGACTCTTCTGCACCCTATAGATCATAAGGCAATCAGCCACACAAGATTTGCCAAATGGCTAGGAGTATGAACAGAGAGATGGGGTGGTGGAAACAGTCTTATCGTTTTGCTTGTTATAAAATGAAAATCCCCACAGTTGTCAGGATGAAATTCAAAAGTCCCAAAGTCTCCAATTTCTGAAGAATCTGATACAAATGTATTTATGTGGATGGAGCTAAATATTAGCATGAAAGAAGTTGCAAGACATGGTTTGTAGTGTATGTTGTGATGGGAGTACAACACAGTTGTACAAAGTTAACTGACCTGGGCACATGTCAGCACAAAGAGCATAGTTGGAGGCAGTGTTGTATGTATTACAGATGACACAGGAAGAAGATAGGAGAGCGAAGATTATCAGTGACAGTCTGTATGTAGTGACAGCTCTTACCCTACAAGCCACTACAGCATACAGAAACACTGAGACAGACTTTTGAGTTGGGACAACAGCACTCTCCCACATGGAGTGTGTGTGTGCAAGGTTAAAGCACACCACACTGTGGGAAACAACCTTCATTATCAGGGAAATGCAGTTGCAGATGCTGACACAAAAGTAGTAGCTAAAACAGGAATATCTTTATATCCCACACCAAACACCAGGGTAGGTAAAGTTAATCTACACACACAGAAAGCCGGTGATGCTGAAGATTTAATGTTTTCATAGAAGTTTCAGGATCAAGCAGAAGAACTCAGTAGCTATACAATATCACCACTGGATTCAGGAGAAGAGATTTATGTGCTTGACACACACAGGCATCAAAATTTGCCATATGTATTAGCTCCTTTAGATAAGCAAAGGCTAAAATACAGTGACCAGATTATGGAACACATCAACAGAAAAGCTATGGCCAATAATATAACACAAGTACTGGCATCCACATTTGAAAAAGTTCTGAAAGTATACAGTAGAGTAATGTATAATGTGTTTACAGACAACTCTATCCTGTAAAAAAAACAATTACAATGAGTTCCAGTATCAGAGGGACCACGATACAGTGTGCAAACAGATTATGTAGGATCACTGCTTCCTGAAAAGGGAGAGTAAAGATATTTCTTGTTGTGGATACATTTTCTAAATAGGTTGAAGTGATACCAACCAAAATTTGTACTGCAAAAACCACAGTCAGCGTTGTGGACACATTCTCATGCTGGAACTGGCCTCAGATAATAGAATCCGATAATGGTCCAAAATTCACCGGTCAAGTCATGAAGGAGATGTGTAATCTGTTGGGGATCCAGCAGAGATTTCACATGTCATACCATTTTCAGTCAAATGCAATTGCAGAAAGAATGAACAGAGCTCTTAAAGAAAGGTTAGAAAAGGAAACCAACTGGGTTAAACATTTACTAGGTATTCTGCTAAGCATCACAGCACCTCCAAGTGGCAAGACAGGTTTGATGATGTGAGGTATTGCCGGCTATGCCAGGAGAAGTAGGACAGTGGATGCATAACATATGCCAGCATAGCTATCTGGACTTTTGTAAATAATATGTGATTTGTAGATCAAACTGAATTGTACAGTTGCTTGGGTTGGAAATGTATTTGTAAAGCTGCTTGTGTTAAAAATGTATCAAGAGTAGGTCCTACTGGACAGAAAAGAAATACACCTGTATGTCAGATTGTACTGTAACTGTTGAAATGAATATATTGTAGCAGACGATACTGGAAGAGAAGAGGTTAATCTCAGTCCAGCTAACTTTCAAAAATAGTCTGAAATTAAATTACCTGGTTTAGGCCATAAAGATTGTATCTTACAGTTCTGATTGCAGCCAGAGAAGAAATGTCTGTGAAAACGAGGATTAGGAGTCCTACTGTATTGTCCTTAGGGGGGAACTAATTGCTACCCTAGAAGGGTGGAAGTTTTGAAATGGTTTTATAGCTTCCAGTGCTATAACACAACTCAGCAAAACTGTGTGTGTACAGTAACACTTATGTGCTAGATTCTGGTTCAGTTTCCAGTAAAGGGGGGTAGTGTGGGAACCAGAGTCAGATGATCAGATGTATTTTATGTAATTTTGTAATCCAGCACTGAAATGATGTTTTAATACTAGATACTAAGAGCAGTCTGTTTTTGAAACCTGACCAAGAAGGAAGACCACTCACCCACATCATCTTGCCTTGTAACCAGGGAATAGTAATTATTTAGATCAGTCAAAACGTAGTGAGATTAGTTAAGTACTGTTTTCTTGCATCTGTGTGAACCTATCCATCTGTGTTATTTTTAGTATTTCCTATGACTGAAACTCAGGTGTTTATTATAGATAGATACTTAGAATTTTCATGATCTTTTATTAATTATCACATATATTTACACTTTTTATTGTGGCTGGTCATTTAGAGACTATGTTAACCTTTGGGAGTACTTATAGTTATTTGGTGACACCGTGGCCGCTCCTGAAAGCCCTGCTGCATTGGTCAAACACCATTTGTATTAGTATTAATTTTACTCAGTATAATTGGGCACCCTTGTAAGAGCCTTAGAGTAGTTGGCTGGTGGCAGTATAACTACCTTATAGTCTTGACAAAGATAGCAGGGCTAGTAAATCTATGCCAGCCCTTCCCAGATGTGTGTGAAAATGAAATCTGTGTGTGTGTGTGTGTGCTACTTGGAGCAGGGGCACAGAGGAGGACTTGGCTTGGATCACTTACCTGAACAGCTGCATCAGTGGGGAGTCTTACTGGGGGCCTGGAGTGAGAGACAGGGAAACCCAGCCCCTGGAAAGAGTGTTTCCCTGTGTGCTCTTAAGGGAAATTATGCTTGGTGCAGAGAGCTACATCTGGAAATATTGTGTGTATCTATTTTTGTTCCAAGTGAACGTCCCTCACCAATGTCAGTAGTGATGACTCAGGATCGTCGATTACTGGCCCAGAGGAGGAATGTCACAACAGGTATTACATCTTATGAACTGACGACAGGCAAGCAGATGCCAATGCATTTTCCATTTGACTCTAATTCACCAGTTTCTAGTCTTGCAGTTACAACAGCAACACAGCACAATGCATGGTTATAGAACCTACAGAAGTATTTGACAGAAATCAGCACAATTGCTGCAAATAAGCTTACTAAAGTACCACCACAACTTACTCTACAGTTACAGCCAGGGCAAAGAGTAATGATTAAACTGTTTTTGCAAGCATGTCCCTCAAACAGTAACTAGGAAGATCCTTACGTTAATTCACAACTGAGACCATTGGTGTGCACAGAAAAGAATAATGAGAAGAAAAAAGCAATACAAAATAAACTGGTGCAACTAAATCAACAGTAACTGATACTGCTTTTATCTTTTGGTTTTAGAAAATGAAGAATCAACTTCAGCTCAAGAAGCCTGCTAAGGAAATGAGAAAGAGTAACCAAATGAAAAACATCTCATAGGTTCATAGGTAGGTACTAGGCAATCTGCCCGAAGGCGTTTATAAGCCTAGCCAGAATGTGTTGGCTTTTGCCTCCCTCTTAGATTAGTTTCCTGTGTCTCTGTCCAGCAGAGCCACTGAAGTGATCCCAGAGGTAAACTTTCTGTTTCCCATCCACTCGTCAAGATTTCTTTTGAAGAGTGTTAGCGAGGAGCTCTGCCTGATGTAGATTGGGATCTTGTTCCAAAGCATGGGAAGTCTCTGGGACAGGAATCTATCCCTCCAGCATATCCTATTTATTGTTGTGGTGAGGTTTAGATCCCGAGAGTGTGTGGCTCGCGGGGATAAGGTTTTCTTTAGGTGGAGCATGTCCATCAATTCTGGGTTGGACATGGCCTTGTATGTCAGGCAGAGATCACCTCTGAGTGGGCGGTATGCAACAGAGTACAGCTGTAATTTCTTCAGTCGAGCTGCATAGGGCATCTGTTTGAGGCCAGTGATCCTCTTGGTGAGGTACTTCTGTGGTCTTCCCAGCTGTTGCAGGTGTCTTGTAAGGTACATCCCAAATGGGGCATTGTACTCTATGATGGGTCTGATGAGTGATGAGTAGAGGGGTACAATGACCTCTTTTGATCTGGATGCGAACCCTTTTGTGATTAGGTGGGCCACGTAGAAGGATTTTCTAACCACTTTGGCAATGTGATTATCAAAGTTGAGATTACTATCTACTTGGGTCCCCAGATCCCTTATTACGTCCCAGAGACTTCCGTATTTAGGGGACTACCACCTATGTGGTAGTTTGTGGGTACTTTGTTTTTTCCAAAGGGGATGACTATGCACTTTTTGGCATTTAGCTTGAGGCCATGATTTTGACACCAGGTATCAGTCTCAGTGAGACCCTTTTGGAGGATGTCTGTGTCAGCCGGAGAGTCAATTATAGCCCCTAGTTTGCAGTCGTCTGTGACCTTGGTCAGCCATAGTCCTCCTGTGCTTGCCTGCACCTCTGAGAAGTATATGCCGAACAGGATGGGTCCTAGGACTGAGCCCTGGGGAACTCCACTTGTAACCGATTTAGAGTCGGACCTAGCTCCGCAACTCTCACCATGTGGGTTCTGTCCATGAGCCAGTTGGCAACCCATCTTATGACATAGGGGTTTATGTTCAGGCTGGTGAGCTTGTCTATAATACCAGAATGGGGAATGGTGTCGAAGGCCTTTGCGAGGTCTAGGTAGGCTGTGTGTACCACCTTTCCCTCTACAGCCTTGGTAACTGTCTCAAAAAAGTCCACCAGGGTTAGGAAGCATGATCTGTCCTTAAAGCTGAACTGGGTAGGGTCCAGTGTTTGGAGGTTCCCAATGTCTCTGTTAATGAGTTCCATGATGATGCACGCCATAGCCTTGCAGACCAAGCTAGTCAGGCTTATAGGGCGATAGTTCACGGGGGTCTGTTGTGGCTCCACCTTTGTGGAGTGGAATAACCACTGCTGTGTGCCACTCTATGGGTATGTAGCCTGTGGAGAGGCTGAGTTTGAACAGTGTGTTTAGGTGAGGGGTTAGTTCATCTTTGAGCTTGTGAAGGACGCAGCCTGGGACACCGTTTGGTCCCATTGATGCTGTGTTTTTGGCTTTGAAGAGGGCTGTTTTAACATGGGTGTCTGTGATTTCAGGGAATCTACATTCTTCTGGTATGGTTATGGGCCCTCTTGGGGGTGAAGTTTGCGCTGAACCTGTCTGCAAGGATGTTGGCGATATCTGTCGGTTCAGTGTATTTTGTGCCATTCTGCACTAACTCTGAACAGATCTGAGCATTGCCACTTAGATTCTTGACATAGCTAAAGAATGCCTTGCGGTTATCTTTGGAGTCCTTGGCAATTTTTCTTTCAAAGCTCGCCTTGGATGATTTTATGAGGGATCGTAGTTTTGTGCTGATACTGATCAGGGATGTCTTCCCTTCTTGGGATTTTACACTTTTCTGTACTAGTTTCCTCCTTCTATTGTACAGCTTGTTTATGGCAGGAGTCCACCAGACTGGTTTCCTTTTCTTGGAGGAGCGAGTCTTGGTTTTGCTTGGGATGGCATGATCCATGCATTCTTGTAGGTGCCCGTAGAATGCATTAGTAAAGAATTTTGCAGCTTGGACAGCGTTATCCTTCAGCGTGGGGGCTTTGAAACTTTCCACCTTGGTCTTAAGTAACGTGAAGTTGGCTTTTGAAAAGTTTTTCATGGTGGTTTTCTTGTCCGGGGGTGGGGGCGGAATGTGGATATCCAAAGTGATTTGTTTATGGTCAGATCTAACCAGCGAGGGGTTGACCTCCGGTGCAGAACACTGGTCGCCCATGTTGGTGATGACCAGGTCCAATATGTTGTCACCTCTGGTGGGAGTGTTTACCAGCTGAACCAGGGCGTTTGAGTTTATAAATTCTAGAAAATTAGGTTATTCATGATACTAAAATAGAAAAAAAAAACAGCTTCAGAAAGCAACCAGTAGTTTTAAAGTGCATAAAGCGCTTTTCGTTTAATAAAAATAAAACTTCTTCAGATGCAAACATTTAAGGTACAAGTTTCAGTTAAATAAAATACCAGGAAATGCTTGAGCCTGTCAGCTCACATGCTGTGATGACATCTGCAACAGTAGTTAACCCTTCCTGTTCTACACACTATGAAAAAATACTGTTTAAAACTAAAACAATTCTGACAACCATGAACAAGGAAGATTGAAGCTATGGCTTAAAAGTAAAGTATGCCGATAGGTATACTTTAAACAACAAGAACAAATAAACACATGAAATAAGGTTAACCATAAGGAATTACTATTACACTGCTGAAATTCTGCACTACAATTTTTACTACATTTCATACTGGTTCATAGCTAATCGTCTAGCCCAGAAAAATAACTCAGCCGGCAGTTCGAGAAATAAATTTAGGCGTCATTAACAGTGACTAAAATTACCATACAATAAATTAACTTGATGTTAGTAGATAACTAGCTAGGATGACCATATTACTAACTCTATAGCATTCATACTATGCTATGCCATTCACTTAATTCCACAATATGGCATTTATTATATAAAAATAATTAAAAAAAATATAAATATATATAAAAATACACTAACTATGACCTTTAAGGAGAATTGAGGCTGAATATTCTGGTATCACATTTACTAATGTAAGTTTCTATTAGAGATGAATATTAATATAAAATTTATATAAAAATTATTTTTGTGTTACATAGCTAGAAGAGAGATTCTATCATCTAGTTAAACTTTTCAATTTAAGTAGACATCTAATCGAGCACATGTCATTAATACCTGGGTAGCAGTATGCGTTAAGGTGAATTTGCCAATAACGTTCAAGTTCTTCAAATCTTAGGGAGATGGGACCACCCTTAATGCCGTATTAGATTTAGTAATATGGTCATCATAGCTAGTTAAAATTATGTACTAACATCAAGTTAATTTCTTGTATGGTAATTTGTCACTGTTAATGATGCCTAAACTTATTTCTCGAACTGCCAGCTGAGTTATTTCTCTGGGTTAGGAGATTAGCTATGAACCAGTATGAAATGTTGTAGTAAAAAAAAGTTTGTAGTGCAGAATTTCAGCAGTGTAATAGTAATTCCTTAAAGGTAACCTTATTATTTCATATGTTTATTTGTTCTTGTTGTTTAAAGTATACCTATCAGCATACTTTACTTTTAAACCAAAGCTTCACTCTTCCTTGTTCATGGTTGTCAGCATTGTTTTAGTTTTAAACAGTATTTTTTCATAGTGTGTAGAACAGGAAGAGTTAACTATTGTTGCTGACAGGGCTCAAGCACTTCCTGGTATTTTATGTAACTGAAACTTGTACCTTGAATGTTTGCATCTGAAGAAGTTTGATTTTATTAAACGAAAAGCGATTTATGCACTTTAAAACTACTGGTTGCTTTCTGAAGCCGTTTTTTTCTATTTTAGTAGTTTATTTTGGGTTTTTTCGGCTTGGTTTGTGTGTTATGGCATCAGAAGCACAGGTAGTCCGAGATTATTCACTCAAACGCAAGATAATGTGGAAAACTGTGAGCGGACAGTTTTAATTGAAGCTATGGCAAAACGGATGGAATTACTAACATCACGTTTGGAATCTTTAGACAACCAGCAGCATGAACTACGTGAGTCAGTGTCATTGTCTAACACAGTGCTTACACTGCATGAACAGGATGGAAGCAATGTGCAGGCAACAACTAGACCCAATTTAAATGCAGCAGAGAACAACTTGCAACCTAATGGTGTGCAACAATAAAGTGTTACCAACAACTTGCAATGCTCATCAGTTCAACTAGGAACAAACCGAGAGCACCAAGGAAGTTGTATAAGTGTTCAGCATGAGATCCATACCTCGGGACTTATTGGGGCTCCCGTCCTGACGGACTGGCTAAATGGAAATTTCTCTTTCTATAGAAGTTCACAATCCACCACGGGGGCAACTAGCTGGAAGTAATGTTAATCTCAATAACAGTATTGCTGACATGCTGAAAGTCTTTGATTCTAAACTTGTCAAACTTAAAAAAATTACAACTAGAAATTTCACACTTTAAGGAATGTTTACAACAGCGGATAGTATCAAAAGGTCTTAGGAGATTCCAGTATCTAACAGGCTTAGTGAATCACACTGTTTTTCATGTAGAATTATTACAATTATATGATAAAACAGGAATTTGAACTTCTAGAACTCATGATAAAACATTACAATTCATGGGTTGAAACCATCTTAAAAGAAGTGACTGATTTAGATCACAAAACTAAAGCGCACTTAGATTTCAACAGATACCAACATGATTATACAAGAACTTTTACCAGCATCGACCAGTACCTCAATAAATTGAAATCTACTAAGGTTAAAAAAGTGCAGAGAGATCGCTTAGCCTATGACAATGGTACGGCATACCCAAGCCCACCGATATCACAAACGGGCATTTAACAACAATAACACTGCCTCTATGCAAGGCCCTACTCAGGTGGGTGATCTCGACTTAAGCTTTAAACTTGATCAACAAATGAACTCTCAGACTCTCCAACAACAGGGGGCTAACCCCAAACGAGTGAATTATACGAACAGGAAGAACAGCAGGAAGTTCAACAGGAAGAAATGTTAGAAGTGTACCCTGAGCCTAAAGAGAATCCGAATATCATTAAAAACAATACAGGAGACTTTCAACTATTCGGAAGTTAACATTAGTCCCGAATTAGTTGAATTATAAGCTAGGGGGTACACTTTTGTTCCCTCACAACATATTAATGTAGCCAGAGCAATCCTCGACATCAAAAAGTATACCAGGAAACTAAATCTGAATATTTTATTTGGCAACAATGACAGTAACAGTTCAAATATCAGGAATGCCTTGCATGTACCAAGTACTTTCAACCCACCACTACATCCCAGCCTGCAGATATTCAAACATGCATGTGAGCTTGACCAAAGGCACTTAGAGAAATTCTCTAAGAATGCTACTGTCAAGATGGACGTCAGCAAATATAAGTGGGATGAAATGAACTATTTAAGATCACTTAAAGTGCGGGTCTCCAAACCAGATAAAGGTGGTGGCCTGACTATCATGGACCATCACGAATATGTGAAACAAATGAGGGACATTCTAGCAGGAGGCGCTTACCAAGTAGCCTTCCTTAATGAAATAAACATGGCTTACCGACGGATAAATATGTATTTGAACGATTTATTCATAACAGCTAGAATTGAAGCCAATGTCTTCAACTACATGACCATGCCTTACCCTAAAATCCCCGAGACTGTTCGGGATACCCAAGATCCATAAGGATTTAACCAATCCACCAATGAGACCTTTTGTGGATGATCGCAATTCAGTCACTTATCCAGGTGCGAAAGTAGTGGATGCTATTCTGAAAAGATACCTGACAAGTGAGAGTCAAGTCTGTAAAGACTCATGGTCATTTTTAAAGAAAATTAATGAACTTGAATACAGCGAGAACTATAATTTTCTTACAATAGATGTAAAAGACCTCTATACATCTATCCCACACTTGGAAGAAATCAAATGGATTATGGAGATGTTAAGGAAGAAAGGAGCCAGATTCAAAAATTTCACTTGTATCCGAGTTGTTGGACATAGTTATTTGATAAAACAATTTTGTTTTTGAGAATGACTTCTACTTGCAGAAAATTGGGGTTGCTATATGTTCCCCTTGTGGAGCCAGTTTGGGAAACGAATTTTGTATTCAATATTGAGGAATGCAAGAACCCGATTTTGTTTTATACTCGGTTCTTGGATGACATTTTTATTATGCTGAAAGGGGATTTTGTAGAAGCCAATAGATTAGTGGATTACTTTAATAATACCACATCCTTCCTGAAATTCACTCACACTTTTGATAGTGACGAAATAGCATACTTAGATATTAATCTAGAAAAGATAGGGAGAGATATTTATCTAGAATTTTCAGGAAAAGTACTTATTCCAATGCATTTCTCCATTATTCCAGCTGTCACCCTTACCATCAAAAACGTTCAGTCATTAAGGGCCAACTGGTAAGCATGGCTAGAATTATCACTTTGGATAGAGACGGAGTTGGAATGTGAATTACTAAGGAACATGTTTTTAGCTCAAGACTACCCCAGTGATCCAATAGACTCACTTATGGAGGAGGTTCAGAGTAAGAGAAGGTCAGGCTTTTACACCCCGATTTTGAGTTTGGGAGGGGTACCAGCATCAATATCTAAAGAAAAGTGCGAGTTAGATTTTAATGTGGATAGTCCAGTTACAGAAGATGATTTCACCTTGAGCCTAGTTACTACCTACAATGTGGATAGCCATCTTGTACAGAGTTGGGTCGAAAAAAACTGGGAATGGCTTAGACGTGACCCAACCTTACTCAGTAGTTTAGGTACTTCACCCAAAATTATATATAGGAGGGGGTGCAACATCAAGAACCTCTTGGAATCTAGTAGACCACAATTGGTGAAGTATCCCAGGATATTTAAGTGTGAATCCTGCAACTTTTGTAAATTCATTGAGGTAGGAAACACATCTGAGGTGAACGACCATGTCTTTAGATTAAAAGACAGATACAACTGCAATACCAAATTAGTAGTATATTTAGCAAAGTGCCAGTCTTGCCCAGTATTTTACATTGAATGTATGAACACCAGTACACTATCAATAAAAAGAAAACGGAGAATGCATTGGCTAAACATATAGGAATATTTCCAAACCATAAACTGACTTTGTCAATAATCTTGAACTTAAAATACATTAGGGGTGGTCCCATCTCCCTAAGACTTGAACTTTATTGGCAAATTCACCGTAACACATACTACTACCCAGGTATTAATGACATGTACTCGATTAGATGTCTACAAAAAGTTTAACTAGATGGCAAGCTCTCTTCTAGCTATGTAACACAAAAATAATTTTTATATTAATATTATGAATAATATTCATCTCCAATAGTAACTTACGTTAGTAAATGTGATACCAGAATATTCAGCCTCAATTCTCCTTAAAGGTCATAGTTAGATTGTGTGGGTGTATGTATACATATATATATATATATATATATATATATATATATATATATATATACACACACACTTTTTATTTTATTATTATTTTTATGAAGAGTGGAGAAAAAAAGTGTTTTGGTACCTATTTAAGAATAAGGGTGATGTGCAGAGCTGCAGTAACTACAGAGGGATAAAACTGATAAGTCACTGCTTGAAATTATGGGAAAGAGTAGTGGAAACTAGGTTAAGAAGGGAAGTGATGATTAGTGATCAGCAGTATGGTTTCATGCCAGGAAAGAGTACTACAGACGCAATATTTGCTCTGAGAGTGTTGTTGGAGAAATACAGAGAAGATCAGAAGGAGTTGCATTGTGTCTTTGTGGACTTAGAGAAAGCATATGACAGGGTGCCTAGAGAGAAGTTGTGGTATTGTACGAGGAAGACGGGAGTGGCAGAGAAGTATGTAAAAGTGGTACAGGATATGTACGAGGGTAGTGTGACATTGATGAGGACTGTGGTGGGAGTGACAGATACGTTTAAGGTGGAGGTGGGATTACATCAAGGATCAGCTCTGAGCCCTTTCTTATTTGCAGTGGTGATGGACAGGTTGACAGATGAGATCAGACAGGAGGCCCCATGGACTATGATGTTTGCAGACGACATTGTGATATACAGTGAGAGTAGGGACCAGGTTGAGGAGACCCTGGAGAGGTGGAGAGGTGGAGATGTGCTTTAGAGAGGAGAGGAATGAAGGTCAGCAGGGCTAAAACATAATATATGTGTGTAAATGTGGGGGAGGGTAGAGGAATGGTGAGGATGCAGGGAGTACGGTTGGTAAAGGTGGATGAGTTTAAGTACTTGGGATCAACAGTTCAGAGTAATGGGTGAGTATGGAAGAGAGGTGAAGAGAGTACAGGCAGGGTGGAATGGGTGGAGAAGAGTGTCAGGAGTGATTTGTGACAGACGGGTACCAGTAAGAGTGAAAAGGAATGTCTACAAGAGGGTAGTGAGACCAGCTATGTTATATGGGTTGGAGACGGTGGCATTGACGAAAAGGCAGGAGTCAGAGCTGGATGTGACAGAGTTAAAGATGTCAAGATTTGCACTGGGTGTGACTAGGATGGACAGGATTAGTAATCAGTACATTAGAGGGTCAGCTCAGGTTGGACAGTTTGGAGACAAAGCAAGAGAGGCGGGATTGCATTGGTTTGGACATGTGCTGAGGAGGGATGCTGGCTAAGAGGAAAAGAGGAAGGCCTAAGATAAGGTTTATGGATGTGGTGAGAGAGGACATGCAGGTGGTTGGTGTGAAAGAGCATGATGCAGAGGACAGGAAGAAATGGAAACAGAAGATCCGCTGTAGCGACCCCTAACGGGAACAGCCGAAAGAAGATGATTTTTATATAATGAATGCCATATTGTGGAATTAAGTGAATGGCATAGCATAGTATGAATGCTATAGATTTAGAAATATGGTCATCATATCTGGTTAAAATATGTACTAACATCAAGTTAATTTCTTGTATGATAATTTTAGTCACTGTTAATGATGCCTAAATTTATTTCTCGAACTGCCAGCTGAGTTACTTTTTCTGGGCTAGACGATTAGCTATGAGCCAGTATGAAATGTTGTAGTAAAAAAAGTATGTAGTGCAGAATTTCAACAATGTGATAGTAATTCCTTATAGGTAACCTTATTATTTCATATGTTTTATTTGTTCTTATTCTTTAAAGAATACCCATTAGCATACTTTACTTTTAAACCATAGCATCAATCTTCCCTGTTCATGGTTGTCAGCATCGTTTTAAACAGTATTTTTTCATAGTGTGTAGAAAAGGAAGGGTTAACTATTGCTGCTGACAGGCTCAAGCACTTCCTGGTATTTTATTTAACTGAAACTTGTACCTTGAATGTTTGCCTCTGAAGAAGTTTGATTTTATTAAACGAAAAGCGCTTTATGCACTTTAAAACTACTGGTTGCTTTCTGAAGCCGTTTTTTTTTCTATTTTAGTAGTTTATTTTGTGTTTTTTCGGCGTTATTTATGATATTGCAAGCCTTCATAATATATTTAGCTTATAGTGTCAGTGTCACAGCTTTTTCTGTGCACTATCAATCTTGATTACCAGTAAAAAAGTTCAGTATTACTGTGGTGTTTCTTTTTGTTACGTGGTTATGGTTCATGCAGTAATGTTATCAACTTAAAAAGCAGATAATTATTTGGAGTTCTCTATTTTGTTAGCATTTGTCATGTTAATTACAACAGTATGCACACAGCAAGTTATTTCAGACAGCCTTGACAAGATAAAAAGCATGAAAAAACCAGCAAGACAAAAGGGTGTCAGTGCAGAATTTTGACTCCCATTTTGACTTTCCTTGCCATGCACTATTACTATTCAGATAAAATTAATTGCTGGATATGTGTTCAGAAACCAACATCATGGGGAGGGATATCCAATACCATACCTATGTAATCTCACAGAGACTATTCAACAGATGCAGAACAGAAATCGGCCTATATCAAATGAAAGTAAAATGTTGTCTCTTTGATTAACAAGGTCAGCAACAGATTTAGTGTTTTCAACAACATGGTACAAAAAGAGTAGTTATAAACCACTGTAAAAGAACAATAAGTCATACACGTATTCATACTAATAAAGCTGTATAAACAGCAGCTATAATGGCTAGTGTTAACTGACTCAACAAAACAGCAAAAGCTTACACCTACTCGGACTATCGTGACTGAATATGATACGATATTTCTACTGGAGCAGGTTATGATGACAATACAGTTACCCATGGATGGGTAATAATTGGAGGCTCTTCAGATGAACTTTCACAGTTACACACTTTATCAAATCAGTTTTTCACTAGAAGTATTTTTGCACAAAGTAATGTGGAACTGAAACCTGCACATGGCTACCCGCAGATATGTCAGGAACCTGTTTTGTGAACTAATTCCTGGTAGACAGACAACTGAAAATATAACTAGATTAAATATAAGCTGCAGGCAACGTGAAGTAAAGCCAGAAACAATAGACTACTTAAAACAACTAAAAGAAATGGGACATTTGGACTTGGGGACTGTGATTTCATGAGCATGTATATTTCCTTGATATGGAGCAGCTGAGGTTATCTGGGAACTTAGAAAACTTTGAGTTAATAGCAGCATTAGCCAATGCTACATATGGTGCTATTACAGATATCACAACAGAGAGGAAAGTTTTGCGGACAGTAGTGCGACAAAACAGGGTGGCCTTGGAGTACTTAGTGGTAGAGAAAGGGGATATATGCAGTATAATGGAATGCTGTACTTGTATTCCAGATAACGGCAAGTCTATTTAAATACATTTACAAGTTATACGAAAGGTGGGAGAAGTTATATGACACAGTTATGATGATTCTTAGCTTAAATGGTTAGGCATTTTGTTCACAGACTGGAAAGGAGCAATCATTACATTTTTTTTCTCTTCATATTATTTGCATTGTTTTTGGGTTCATGTTTTTTTTAATGTTAAGGTAGTAGTTAATGATGAAATGATTATGTTGAAAGTCCATATAACACGGACTTAAAAAGGAAGAATTGATATCAATGGCTTCCCCTACTCCATTTGTATTGTGTCAGCTCAGTTATATTTGCTATGTGTGGTTCTGAAAAATATAGTATAAATGAATAGGTAATTTTCCAGCACAAATGTTCAGCTGTAATTGCTTTGTATTGTCACAAGATCCTTGAAATGTTTTAGTTAATATACAATCTGATGTATTAAGTTTAGCCAATACTGAAATATATGAGATCAGCATAAAAACAATGCTTCCAGACTATAGGGTAGTAATAATTTAATGTATACCTAGGAGTAATTTTCCATGCTTCCTGTATGATTAGAAATATTGAAAGTTATTGTTGTTTTTGCCTAATTAAATGTACAAGAAATTACTTGCATTTTTCCAACAAACTGCTAAAAAAATAACTTTAGTGGAGTTCATTCACCAGTCAGACTTGCATCCCACTGGTGTCCTAACAAAAGGAAAGCCATGTCTAGCCAAGGACGGCAGTAAAAATAGCTGCTTGAATAGGCATGAGGTAAAAGGCTTACTGTGTCCTGCTGGAATCCAGATTCTGTTACATAACTCTGGGTTTACGTTGTCTGACAATATAAACAGTTAAAAAAGAATGACTTGGAGTTATTTTTTTATTAATACAGTTTAAAGTAAGTTATTAGTATCATTAGTTCTATTACTAACAATATATAAAGCATTTCTTCAGTCTTTTCTACAAAACAATGAAATGGAAAGCAATGCCACTTGTACTTTCATTTATGCCTTAAAACAGCAAGAATGACTATTTGCAGCTCTGATGTGATTTTCAAACTGGAAGACTGCTTTTTAATAAAGGTTTGATGTCACACTTGCTAAAAACAACTCTGCAAAGCATAGATATGCTCTGTTCTCAGTTCTTCATTACCACTCTTCAAGAAAAATCTTGATGAGTGGATGGGAAATAGGAAATACACCCCAGGGATCACTTCTGTGTCTCTGTTCGACAGTGGCACAGGAAAATAACTTTCTTGGGTGGCGTAAGCCAGGGAACCTTGTTGGCTAGGCTTACGTAGGGCCTTGGGCCGATAACCTAGTACCTACCTATGAACCTATTCATACCTATAGAAAAGTTATGGGACTTCTCATCAGTACCTTCTTTGAAAAAAAATGTGTGCAACAATGACTGTTATGTCTGATCAAAGAAGGGTAAGCAAATGCAGTACAGAAAATAACTAAAACATGCCTGCATTTTCACCTAGCAGTCCTGTGGATTGCTGCCAGGTTTTAAAGGACACCTGTACACAGATGATACTGCAGAAGCTAATGAAATTTGGAAGCCCAGGCAAAAAGTTTTTGATAAGGAAAACATTGCAAGGGGTCACGGACAACTTGGTCTTTAGCATATACTACTTTGAGTTCAAAAACAGACACATTTGGTTTGTACCTAAACATGACACCGATATTCTGCTTCCAAACATAAATAATGTGCTAGCAGTGCAATAAGGCTCAATGGGCTGACATCAGTGAACCACTTAAGCAACTCTGCAGTCCTGTAGAGTGGTGCAATTACTACACAGCTGAGGGGATATCATCCTCAACTAAAATGATAAGTGAATTAACGGAAGCACAGTATGTAGGTTTCCATCATAATGTAGTGAATTTAGTGGGTGTAACACCAAAATATGTTATTCAACATCCAGGATCCCCCCACCACAACCAAAAGAAAAATCACAGAGAAAATGTAGGCAGGAATAATTACAATTTGATTAAGAGAAATACTTCAGTTCTAGTGCTGCAATGACCAAAGTTACCTACTGCTTTGTGATTTGCATTAAATTTCAATTGAAATGCATGGAACGCCATGATTACACTCCAAAACTGGAAAAAGATACACCTGGCATTCACTACTGTAGTTCGAGACCTGACTAACAGTGCTTTCAGAGGTGTGTAATAATTGTTACACATAACCCTAAACAGTGTGACTGTTGGTGCAAGAGAAGGGAAGGGATGCTCCTTCAGTCTCCGAATACATCTTTCTTCCTATGTCCACTGAAGTTAGTCTGTAAATAACTTATTTAAATTAGGCCAGTATTTGAAAACTGTCCCTGAGATTTTCCTTACTTGCTATCTATGCAACAACACTTGCTCAGTGCTTTACTTGCTTTCAAATCCAGTAAAACATCATTCTCGAGGTGAATTTCTTGGCAGCCGTATCTCAAACACACAATAATGTGGCTACAATCAGAGACCCAGGCATAACCCTCTATGCTCATTACAATAACACAGATATTAATAGCATGTGATTAAGAGGTGGGTAGCATAGTGTTGCAGTGAGTAGCATTGTTGCCTCACAGCAAGAGGTTCTATGGTTTTGTTCCCATTGGGGTGCCTTCTCTATTGAATCTGTACATCCTCCTTGTGTTTGCATGGGTTCTCTACAGATATTCCAGTTCCCTACCACATCACAAAGACATGTGGTAGGTGGGCTAGTGATTAAACTGCCCATAGGTGTGTCTGGGGTACATTTGCGATACAAAAGAAAGGCCTGACAAGCTCTAAGGATGCAGGGCACTGTTCATGACGTTGCTATAAGAGAAATTCGGACGTGATTTTACAACAATGGATGGATTAATGGTGCACCACTACTGTCAATCAAATATTGAAGAGTTGCATCTACCAATCATGTGCTGTTGTAGGTGTGTAAAATGCGATAGGGTTATACTTTGGGCCTGTCATATTACACTTGTAAAACGGGTGAGGAAGCCTGACCAAACGGATTGCTAGTGAAATGTGTTCTATGCAAGGCATAAAACTAGTCGAAGACACCTACATCTCACTTTCAGAGCCTTCAAAAACATCAATAGCAGCTAATTTTTCTCTCACAACTAATGCTGATTTGCAATGGAAGAAGACTGTAGTAGACTTCCACATATTCACATATTTTGGCAGAAAAAAAAAACAAAATGCCTTCAAATAAATTAAAAAAAAATGAAAACAAAGGAGTCCAGAAATAACAACCTTTGCCATATCAACAGTTGGTGTAATTACCCCCACTAGAGCATGAAAACAAAATGTTTTTGAAGTCTTTTATTTTACACTGGATAATTCTACAAAATAGGTGTGTCTTGTTTGCATATGTTCTTCTGAATAGCAGAAATGAGTCATGCCTGCCCAGTGAAATCAGAACATTTTAAGCATACTTTTAAATAGAATTTCCCATCAGTTGATACAGGATTCCTAAACATAACCCTACAACAGTAACCCTAAATCTGTAACTGTAACCCTAATCAAAAGACAGTCTTCAAATAGCATAATTTGCAACTGCATTACTTTCATAAAGCAACATCCCATCCTGTAGGAGCAACCATGAGATACAACTCTGCCAGAACTTAAAATTTTGAGCTCAACTTTGAAAATACTGTCGATCATCACCACCTGAACTATGATACTGAATTTGTGCATATTGGATCCAAAACATGATTTATGAAGTGACTGTGAAATGTCATTTAAGGTAGAACTACGGAACAGCACAACAATTTTCCAGAAGTAGCCCCATAATAACTATCCTGAAAATGTCACACCAAAATTGAAATGCGCAGTTAAAAAGCAATAACCCTAAACTGTGGCTTCATGTGTTATGGTGATAAAGCCCCAACAACCTAGATTATACAAGATTGCTTAGTGGCACTGGAGCTGAAGCAGCCATGTAAGGGAGTGAGCAGACACCATTAGGTTTCACACTGGGTTGGGAATGGGGATGAAGGACAGTCCACGGTAGTGCTGTCATCGACAGGAAACTGCTGGTCTCTGCCAAGCTGTATCCTGTCAACTGCACAGGAGAGGTAAGGAATAGGTTAAACCACAAAACAGAAATGTCCCTCACAGCTCACTGTATGACAGCTGCGCCATGAACAGCTCTTGCTTTGATGACAGGAAACAAACAGCAAGTGCCGATGGCTAGATGGCCAGCAGGAAAAGAAAAAAAAAGTATAACACTATACAACAATTCATTAATTATAACAGGCAAATAACTATTTCACACTAACATATATGGTAACTGTTCTCAAAAACATTCCTTAGGATATGTACTAGAAAACCCTCCCAAAATCTGTCCTACAGACAATGAATCCACCCCTGCTAAATGACCCAGACTTATAAAAAAAACTGCTTTAATACATGTCAAGATTACACAGCCTTTATGAAACTGTAAATCAACCACAGATGGCAAAGCTGGGAGACCATGAACACGAAAATCAGCAGTGAACCAAACCAAAATAGCGTACAAATTTCTTTAATACACGCTTTCATCTCACGACTTCATCAGAATACATTTACTCTCACATACCTCATTCCTTAAATACACAACTAATTAAACAATTAACATACTTGTTAAAAAAATACTCGTTAAAAACAAATTTATTAAAAAGACAGTACTTAAATACCAAATAAATGGGACAATTTTCCTTGCTTATTGATGCCTAATTTTCTATATTTTAGAAAGCATTTAACATTAATGGCCTCATTTAAACCCGGAAATTTATCAGAATTTAATCTTACTTGCCATAATGTTTCTCTTTGTTCCAAATAATTTTTAAAATCACCAGCTCTATTGTCTGGTTCACATAATTCCAAAACAGAAAATACAAATTTCTTGAAACAAGGACACACCACAGAATGTTTATATAAAGCATTCTTGTCATCCTTACACTTTATACTATATAAATGTTCTTTAATATGAGTGCTTAAACTTCGTGTGGTCATTCCCACATAAAACGCTGGACATGCTGTACACATGCCAACGTACACCACCCCACAAGAATTACAGTTTGCAAAGCCTGGTACCTCAAGAATTCTTTCACTATTCACTATGGAAATACTGGAACCTACAGAAATATATCGGCATATTCTGCAATCCTGACAACAAAACATGCCTTTCCTATCAACATTAAATTTCTTAGATTCACATTTATTGTATTCTAAAATTCTCTTAAAATTATTAGTATTCCTAAATACAAAACAAGGCTTATCCCCCAATACTCGTGTGATATCATAATTACCTTGAATAATTCTCCAATTTTTTGTAAGTACCGATGCTATCATGTCCATATCCCCACTCATATCAAATGAACATATCACCTCAGTATTAGATCCATCTGTTTTTGAATGCTTCATTATATTATCATTACTAGGATCATTTAAAATGGCTGGAAAATGAGACTGATGTTTATTAAAAATTTCATTACCACTAGTTATTAAAGCATTTTCATCATAACCTCTGTCCAAAAACAAAGAGGCTATAAAATGAAATTCCTTAATTAGATCCTCAATCCTACTGGTCATACGGCTTGCTCATATATTGGCCCCTCGGTATATTCTTAATTACATGTCTCGGATGATTACTATTATGATGTAAATATCCATTAGCAAAAGTATTTTTCCTATGAATTTTACTGTGAAACCTGTTTTCATTGAGGTCCCACCATAAACAAATATCCAAAAAATTCACCATCAGCCCAACATCACCTTTTGTAAATTTCAAAAAATCTGAACACCCATTAATTTTAGATATAAATGCCTGAACAGTGGTGTTATCTCCCTCCATTATAAAAATTAAATCGTCGATGAATCTACAGATTATACATTACAGATCATACAGATATTATTTTCACTTTGGATGTAATATCGTTGTATACATGTATTCCACATGTTGATGGAATTGAAGCAGTACGTAGTTATCTATCTAGGAGAAAATTATTTTCTAATGGCATCATTTCAACCATTTGTGGATTTTTAGAAGTTGTATGGGAAAACAACTTCTTTATGTTTAATAATCAGTATTATAGACAGAAAAGGGGAATTGCTATGGGGTCCTCAGCTGCCCCTGCATTTGCAAACGTAGTAATGGCATGGTGGGAGTTAGAAATATTAACAGTGTTGAGAGAACAATTTCATATTGATTTCTTTTGTAGATTCATCGACGATTTAATTTTTATAATGGAGGGAGATAACACCACTGTTCAGGCATTTATATCTAAAATTAATGGGTGTTCAGATTTTTTGAAATTTACAAAAGGTGATGTTGGGCTGATGGTGAATTTTTTGGATATTTGTTTATGGTGGGACCTCAATGAAAACAGGTTTCACAGTAAAATTCATAGGAAACATACTTTTACTAATGGATATTTACATAATAATAGTAATCATCCGAGACATGTAATTAAGAATATACTGAGGGGCCAATATACAAGAGCAAGCCGTATGACCAGTAGGATTGAGGATCTAATTAAGGAATTTCATTTTATAGCCTCTTTGTTTTTGGACAGAGGTTATGATGAAAATGCTTTAATAACTAGTGGTAATGAAATTTTTAATAAACATCAGTCTCATTTTCCAGCCATTTTAAATGATCCTAGTAATGATAATATAATGAAGCATTCAAAAACAGATGGATCGAATACTGAGGTGATATGTTCATTTGATATGAGTGGGGATATGGACATGATAGCATCGGTACTTACAAAAAATTGGAGAATTGTTCAAGGTAATTATGATATCACACGAGTATTGGGGGATAAGCCTTGTTTTGTATTTAGGAATACTAATAATTTTAAGAGAATTTTAGAATACAATAAATAGGTTCATAGGTTTATACTAGGCTATCTGCCCTAAGGCATTTATAAGCCTAGCCCAAATTTTTGTGGCTTACGCCACCCCTTACATGAAAAAATACTGCGCCCATTAGTTTGTTGTGCCTCTGTCCAGCAGTGACACAGAGATGATTCCCGGGGTAAACCTACGATCTCCCATCCACAGGTCTAGATTTCTCTTGAACAGAATCAGCGAGGTGCTCTGCCTCACATGGACCGGGATTTTATTCCACAGCATAGGGAGTCTCTGAGTGATAAATCTATCCCTCCAGCACATCCTATTTATATCCGTGCTAAGGTTTAAGTCGCTTGCTCTAGTGGTTTTGGTGGATTTGGATTTTTTGAGGTGGAGCATGTCCATTAATTCCGGGTTGGACATGGCCTTGTATGTCAGGCACATGTCACCTCTGAGCAGACGGTATGCGACTGAATAGAGCTGGAGTTTCTTCAATCTGGCAGCATATGACAGATTTTGGAGTCCCTTTATCCTTTTGGTGAGGAACTTTTGGGGTCTCTCCAATTGCTGCAGATGTCGGGTGAGATACATCCCGAATGGGGCATTGTACTCGATCATTGGTCTGATAAGTGAAGAGTACAGGGGAACAATAACCTCACTAGATCTGGATGTGAATCCCTTCATGATCAGGTGGGCAATGTAGAAGGTCTTTCTAACCACTTTAGCAATGTGAGTGTCAAAGAAAGGCCACTGTCAACCTGGGTCCCCAGGTCCCTGATAACCTCTTCTGTGCTTAGTGGATTGCCACCTATATGGTAGCTTGGGGTTACCTTGTTTTTCACGAAGGGTATGACTATACATTTTTGGCGTTTAACTTCAGGCCATGGCTCTGGCACCAGCTATCTGTTTCCGTGAGTCCCTTCTGAAGGATATCCGTGTCTGATGCACTTTCCACTATGGCGCCCAGTTTGCAGTCGTCTGCAAACTTTGTCAGCCAAAGTCCTCCTATGTTGGCCTGTACTTCTGAGAAGTAGATGCCAAACAATAGGGGGCCAAGGACCGAGCCCTGTGGGACACCACTTGTGACCGGCTTGGAGTCTGACACAGCGCCAGCAACTCTAACCCTGTGGGTTCTGTCCTTAAGCCAGTTTGCAACCCATCTTGTGGCATATGGGTTTACATTTAAGCTGGTAAGTTTTTCTACAATACTCGAGTGGGGTATTGTGTCGAAAGCCTTTGCAAGGTCAAGGTAGGCTGTATGGACTGCCTTTCCCTCATCAATGGCCTTGGTGACTGTTTCGAAGAAGTCAACCAAGTTCAAAAGGCATGATCTTCCCTTGACAAAGCCAAACTGGGTCAGGTCCAATGTCTGCAAGTCCCCTATATCTTTGTTTATGAGCTCCATTATGATCCTCTCCATAGCTTTGCAGACTAGACTTGTTAAGCTTATGGGCGGTAATTACCAGGGTCCGTGAGGCCACCTTTGTGGAGTGGGACAACAGTTGCCGTACGCCACTCCTTGGGCACGTATCCTGTGGTAAGGCTGAGATTACACAGCTGCCTTATGTGCGGGTTTAATTCCTCATTTAGCTCGTGTAGCACACAGCCGGGGACACCATCCGGTCCCATTGATGCTGTGTTTTTAGCTTTAGAGAGAGCAGCTTTCACCTCCGCATTTGAGATGTCCGGGAGGCTACACTCGGCTGGGATAGTTATCTCTCCTTTAGGGGGGGGGAGGGGGGTGAAGTTTGCACTGAACCTGTCTGCCAGTATGTTGGCAATGTCTGTGGGTTCAGTGATTTTTGTATCATTTTGGACTAATTCTGAGCATATCTGGGAGTTTCCACCCAGGTTCCTAACATAGCTGAAAAAGGCCTTATGATTGTCCTTTGAATCCATGGCAATTTTTCTCTCAAAATTGGCCTTAGTTGATTTTATGAGTGCTCGTATTTTTTTACTAATAATGATCAGGGTGACTTCCCTTTTATGGATTTTGTTCTATCATGTAATAGCTTTCTCCTCTTATTGTAAAGTTTGTTAATGGCTGGGGTCCACCAGACTGGACGTTTGCCCTTTGTGGAAAGAGTCTTGGTTTTATTTGGGAGTGCCTGATCCATGCAGTCCTGGAGGTGTTCATAGAAGGCATTTGTAAGGGCTTCCGCAGCTTGGGTTGTGGTTTCCACTGGCTCAGGGGCCTTGAAGGATACCACACCAGTCTTGAGTAGTGTGAAGTTTGCTTTAGAGAAGTTCTTCACTATGGTCTTTTTGTTTGGGGTGGGGCGGGATGTGGATTTCCAGAGATTAGTTTATGATCAGATCTCACCAATGAGGGATATACTTCGGTGTGGAGCATTTTGTCCCCATGTTTGTGACAATGAGATCTAGTATATTTTCTCCTCTCGTGGGAACAGTGACTAGCTGTTCCATGGCATTTGAATTTATGAACTCCAGGAACCGTTGGGCTAGAAAGTTAGGGCTTGAGTAATGTTCCCAGTCTATATTCGGGTAGTTGAAGTCACCCAATATGATGGTGTTTGGAGATACATTTATACCCTCCAGTGTCTTCAGGAAGGCTGTGTGGGGTTCCTGAGTTTGATAGGGTGGCCTGTAGCATGCTACAATTTGTAGAGCAGTTTTGCCTATGGTTAGTTGCACCTGGATGGTTTCCGAGCTTATGCGTTGCCACCAACCTGGAGGTGTGGGTATCCTTTATGAATATGGATACACCCCCTCCTTTTGTGGCGTGGTCCGGGTTTTGGGGCTGGAACGCATGATATGAGGTAAAACCTAATAGTGCCGGGGTGCTCTCAGGAGCCTTGAACCAGATTTCAGTTACAGCACAGACATCGATGTTCTCCATACTGAGAAGAGCCTCGAGTGCGTGCATTTTGAGATTTAGACTTCTGGCATTGAGCAGCATTACCCTCAGTTTCTTCCCATTTTTTGTTTTCTAGGGTGGTAGGTTTAGAATTTGAGCCTTGCCTAAAAAGGCACTATGGGGGTGGCAAGAGCCTTAGCCAATATCCGGAATCCCAGGGGTGACAGGTGCAAGCCGTCCCTTGCGAAGCAGCGTGGCTTGTCAAGCATGTCATCCCAGGCAGACAGACACTGGATCCCCTTTGAATGACACCAGACATTAAGCCAATTGTTAAAGCTGATCATCTTGTCTCTATATTGTGGCATCATTCTTGGTGAAGGAAGGATACTGCTCAGGGTTAGGGTCATACCTGCCTGGGCTACATAATCAGAGAGCTCCTCTATGTCTCTTTTCATGTAGTCCAGGGAGGTACGTCTCAGGTCGTTCACACCAGCATGGACAATGACTGTGTCATATTTGTACTTGCCGTGGAGTGACCCGAGTGCTTGTGTTATGTGGCGGATTCTAGCGCCCGATAGGCAGCTTACTGTGACCCTCTCCTTGTTCAGCCTGGTGAGTGGGACGTCAGTGTGTCTGACTATGGAGTCACCTATGACAAGTATGTTTGGTGTTGTATTTGGCCTTAAGGGCTGTGACTGCTTTGCACACTGCTTTTGTGGTTTATGTGTTGCTTGTGGGGTGTCTTGAGGTAGCAGTTGTTTGGGTGTCTGCTTTGGAGGCCTCTGCTGTTTAGGTATATTTTTACTCAGAGCCTCCGAGTATGTCTTTGTGTGTTTATGTGTTTGATTCAGTGGAGTGGTAGCATTATGTGAGGCTAGTTTTGTGGTGTGTGTAGTTGCCTTCTCCTCCTGTCTGGTCTTGCCAGTCCTGAGTTGAGAGAGCTCAGCCTCCAGTTTGGCTAAATAGCTGCATCTCTCGCAAGTATTTGTGTTATGTGGGAGGAGGAGAGGGTTGTCTGTGTACATGAGGCAGTTATAAAATTGCCTCAAGATTCCCAGATTCACCAGCTGGACCGGAGAGAAGATTGACAACTGACCTTTGGACATGCTAGAATAATATTGGGAATTCCTTAATTGAAAACAAGGGCCAGTGGGGAGTGAGGGTGTAGTGCTTTTAATTTTTAGTGCTGACTTATATAATTGCTTTAGTGAGCAAGTGCCAGGTAACTTGAGTGCAATGTGTTACAAGTAACTAAATGCAAAACGACAAACAGTAACTTTCTTTCAAGTGAAACAAGGAAATAAGTACAGTAAGCAATGCAGATATCACTAGTGATCCACAGAAGCGCTGAGAAGTTGCGTATTAGGTGGAATTAGCTTCCAGGGAAATAACAAGCAAACAAACAACAAGCATATAAACAAAGCTAGATTCAGCAGGCCTGGATCTAGTCTATGCTAGAGCAAACAAGGTGAACCAATTTCAGTAAGATACAGTTCAAATATTCAGGCACTATAAACCTTTAACCAGAAATTCCCAGCTCAGAAGGGCAGAGTCCAGCCTCTTCTCCCACAAGAGTGCAGACCACGAACCTTCTTAATGTAAAATAACTGGCCTGAAGCCCAAGTGCCTAAACCAGAACTAATACACTTGGACACTGGGCTCTCAATCAGCAGTTCCCAACTTAGAAGGATGAAAGCTAACTGTCCTGCCACCACAGTGCTTGCCACAAACCTTCCTAATGTAAAACTGGTCTGAAGCCCAAGTGCTTAATCCAAAAGACTTGAATGATAGCTACACTTTAATCAAGTTACAACCAAGCAGTAATAAATACCATTGAATACTTTAGAGAATGTCTGAATTAGTGCTCAAGTTACACAAACAAAGCTAGATCCAGCAGGCCCAAATCCAGTCTATGCCACAGCAAACAAGGCGCACCAACTTCAGTAAGAAACAGTTCAGATATGCATGCACTATAAGCCTTTAACCAGAAATTCCCAGCTCAGAAGGGCAGAGTCCAGCCTCTCCTCCCACAAGAGTGCAGACCAAGAACCCTCTTAATGTAAAATAACTGGCTTGAAAGCCCAAGTGCTTAAACCAGAATTAATACACTTTTAGAATAACAGACACTGAGCCCTCAATCAGCAGTTCTCAACCTAGAAGGATGTAAGCTACCTGTTCTGCCACAACAGTGCAGACCACAAACCCTCTCAGTGCAAAACAACTAACTGGTCCGAAGCCCAAGTGTTTAAACCAAAAGGCTTAGAATGAGTTACACCAAGCAGTAATAAATACAATTGAGCATTTTAAGATGATGCAAAAGTAAAAAGAAGTAGGTAAAAACACAAGTACAGTAAAAGCAGATGAAAATTTTTTTTTTTTTTTTTTTCTGAACAAGTGCTGAGATCAAAGAAACAGATTTGAGTGCTGAAACTAGAAAACTGGCTAGGTATAAGAAAAAAACAAGCTAGAAGGCTTCCCTCAAACACAGAAGGGCTTGGGGGCTCAGAAGCCTACAAATAGTCTGTACCACTTAACAAGAAAGGCAGGAAATAAGCTTAATTTTTTTTTTTTCTATTTCCCAGATGCTCTCTTTGTACACAGTAGGAGTGCCTGAAATCAGAATATGATCTCACTGCACTCAGTTGAGTGAGCAAATGAGATGGGCCCAGAGGCAGGCTGAAGGGCGGGCAGTTTCAATGCCACTAAGATTAACACCAAAACAAAAACAGGGCGGGTGGGTGGGAATAACTGAAGAGCAGAATACCTTCAGATAAAAATTCCTTCAACACTCAAATTAAATACTGTATTTAAAAAAAAAAAGAGCAGATAAAGGTACTTAAATTCTCTTATACGTCCAGTTGAATATAACCAAGTTCTTAGCTGGCCAAGCTGAAGATTTAAAGCAGGAATTATTTCACATGCACCAGTTTAAATATGCAAGGACAGGAAATCAAAGAATGTGGCTACCCCCACACCTGTAATTACTAGCAAATAACAAAATTCAGCCAACACTAGCTTCAGTTCAAGTTACTGAAGAGCAGAATAACTTCAGATAAAAATTCCTTCAACACTCAAATTAAATACTGTATTTTAAAAAAAAAAAAAGAGCAGATAAAGGTACTTAAATTCTCTTATACGTCCAGTTGAATATAACCAAGTTCTTAGCTGGCCAAGCTGAAGATTTAAAGCAGGAATTATTTCACATGCACCAGTTTAAATATGCAAGGACAGGAAATCAAAGAATGTGGCTACCCCCACACCTGTAATTACTAGCAAATAACAAAATTCAGCCAACACTAGCTTCAGTTCAAGTTACTGAAGAGCAGAATAACTTCAGATAAAAATTCCTTCAACACTCAAATTAAATACTGTATTTAAAAAAAAAAGAAGAGCAGATAAAGGTAGTTAAATTCTCTTATACGTCCAGTTGAATATAACCAAGTTCTTAGCTGGCCAAGCTGAAGTTTTAAAGCAGGAATTATTTCACATGCACCAGTTTAAATATGCAAGGACAGGAAATCAAAGAATGTGGCTACCCCCACACCTGTAATTACTAGCAAATAACAAAATTCAGCCAACACTAGCTTCAGTTCAAGTTACTGAAGAGCAGAATAACTTCAGATAAAAATTCCTTCAACACTCAAATTAAATACTGTATTTTTTTAAAAAAAGAGCAGATAAAGGTACTTAAATTCTCTTATACGTCCAGTTGAATATAACCAAGTTCTTAGCTGGCCAAGCTGAAGTTTTAAAGCAAGAATTATTTCACATGCACCAGTTTAAATATGCAAGGACAGGAAATCAAAGAATGTGGCTACCCCCACACCTGTAATTACTAGCAAATAACAAAATTCAGCCAACACTAGCTTCAGTTCAAGTTACTGAAGAGCAGAATAACTTCAGATAAAAATTCCTTCAACACTCAAATTAAATACTGTATTTTTAAAAAAAAAGAGCAGATAAAGGTACTTAAATTCTCTTATGGTCCAGTTGAATATAACCAAGTTCTTAGCTGGCCAAGCTGAAGTTTTAAAGCAGGAATTATTTCACATGCACCAGTTTAAATATGCAAGGACAGGAAATCAAAGAATGTGGCTACCCCACACCTGTAATTACTAGCAAATAACAAAATTCAGCCAACACTAGCTTCAGTTCAAGTTACTGAAGAGCAGAATAACTTCAGATAAAAATTCCTTCAACACTCAAATTAAATACTGTATTTTTTTAAAAAAAGAGCAGATAAAGGTACTTAAATTCTCTTATCGTCCAGTTGAATATAACCAAGTTCTTAGCTGGCCAAGCTGAAGTTTTAAAGCAGGAATTATTTCACATGCACCAGTTTAAATATGCAAGGACAGGAAATCAAAGAATGTGGCTACCCCCACACCTGTAATTACTAGCAAATAACAAAATTCAGCCAACACTAGCTTCAGTTCAAGTTACTGAAGAGCAGAATAACTTCAGATAAAAATTCCTTCAACACTCAAATTAAATACTGTATTTTTTTAAAAAAAAGAGCAGATAAAGGTACTTAAATTCTCTTATACGTCCAGTTGAATATAACCAAGTTCTTAGCTGGCCAAGCTGAAGTTTTAAAGCAGGAATTATTTCACATGCACCAGTTTAAATATGCAAGGACAGGAAATCAAAGAATGTGGCTACCCCCACACCTGTAATTACTAGCAAATAACAAAATTCAGCCAACACTAGCATCAGTTCAAGTTACTGAAGAGCAGAATAACTTCAGATAAAAATTCCTTCAACACTCAAATTAAATACTGTATTTTTTAAAAAAAAAAGAGCAGATAAAGGTACTTAAATTCTCTTATACGTCCAGTTGAATATAACCAAGTTCTTAGCTGGCCAAGCTGAAGTTTTAAAGCAGGAATTATTTCACATGCACCAGTTTAAATATGCAAGGACAGGAAATCAAAGAATGTGGCTACCCCACACCTGTAATTACTAGCAAATAACAAAATTCAGCCAACACTAGCTTCAGTTCAAGTTACTGAAGAGCAGAATAACTTCAGATAAAAATTCCTTCAACACTCAAATTAAATACTGTATTTTTAAAAAAAGAGCAGATAAAGGTACTTAAATTCTCTTATACGTCCAGTTGAATATAACCAAGTTCTTAGCTGGCCAAGTTGAAGTTTTAAAGCAGGAATTATTTCACATGCACCAGTTTAAATATGCAAGGACAGGAAATCAAAGAATGTGGCTACCCCCACACCTGTAATTACTAGCAAATAACAAAATTCAGCCAACACTAGCTTCAGTTCAAGTTACTGAAGAGCAGAATAACTTCAGATAAAAATTCCTTCAACACTCAAATTAAATACTGTATTTTTAAAAAAAAAAGAGCAGATAAAGGTACTTAAATTCTCTTATCAGTCCAGTTGAATATAACCAAGTTCTTAGCTGGCCAAGCTGAAGTTTTAAAGCAGGAATTATTTCACATGCACCAGTTTAAATATGCAAGGACAGGAAATCAAAGAATGTGGCTACCCCCACACCTGTAATTACTAGCAAATAACAAAATTCAGCCAACACTAGCTTCAGTTCAAGTTACTGAAGAGCAGAATAACTTCAGATAAAAATTCCTTCAACACTCAAATTAAATACTGTATTTTTAAAAAAAAAAGAGCAGATAAAGGTACTTAAATTCTCTTATACGTCCAGTTGAATATAACCAAGTTCTTAGCTGGCCAAGCTGAAGTTTTAAAGCAGGAATTATTTCACATGCACCAGTTTAAATATGCAAGGACAGGAAATCAAAGAATGTGGCTACCCCCACACCTGTAATTACTAGCAAATAACAAAATTCAGCCAACACTAGCTTCAGTTCAAGTTACTGAAGAGCAGAATAACTTCAGATAAAAATTCCTTCAACACTCAAATTAAATACTGTATTTTTTTTAAAAAAAAGAGCAGATAAAGGTACTTAAAGAAATTTAATGTTGATAGGAAAGGCATGTTTTGTTGTCAGGATTGCAGAATATGCCGATATATTTCTGTAGGTTCCAGTATTTCCATAGTGAATAGTGAAAGAATTCTTGAGGTACCAGGCTTTGCAAACTGTAATTCTTGTGGGGTGGTGTACGTTGGCATGTGTACAGCATGTCCAGCGTTTTATGTGGGAATGACCACACGAAGTTTAAGCACTCGTATTAAAGAACATTTATATAGTATAAAGTGTAAGGATGACAAGAATGCTTTATATAAACATTCTGTGGTGTGTCCTTGTTTCAAGAAATTTATATTTTCTGTTTTGGAATTATGTGAACCAGACAATAGAGCTGGTGATTTTAAAAATTATTTGGAACAAAGAGAAACATTATGGCAAGTAAGATTAAATTCTGATAAATTTCCGGGTTTAAATGAGGCCATTAATGTTAAATGCTTTCTAAAATATAGAAAATTAGGCATCAATAAGCAAGGAAAATTGTCCCATTTATTTGGTATTTAAGTACTGTCTTTTTAATAAATTTGTTTTTAACGAGTATTTTTTTAACAAGTATGTTAATTGTTTAATTAGTTGTGTATTTAAGGAATGAGGTATGTGAGAGTAAATGTATTCTGATGAAGTCGTGAGATGAAAGCGTGTATTAAAGAAATTTGTACGCTATTTTGGTTTGGTTCACTGCTGATTTTCGTGTTCGTGGTCTTCCAGCTTTGCCATCTGTGGTTGATTTATTGGTTCCTGGCTCTTATTTTGTGTTTATCTTTATGAAACTGTATTCAGGCAATGCACAGTCATATGGGAATAAAGTATTCAAACAATGATTATTAGTACAAAAGATTGCACGGCCTTAGAAATAGGGCATTCATTTTTTTTTTTTAAGATGTGCAACCTGCGAGTTACTATACATAAGTAAGAGAGCGCAAGAGGGCAAACTTAACTGCACAAAAAAAAAAATCATTTTTTTGAAACTTAACAGGTTGTGGCTTTCCAAGAGAATCTGTATAACGGACATCATTGTGTCAGTCTATAGTTCCTGTATATCTGTCATGGAGTCCTTACCCAAAGATATGCAAAACATTCCTAGGAGTCACTCTGGTAATCACTTGCCAAATACACAGCAAAACATTTAATTATTACACAATTGCAAAATTCAAATTGAAAAAAGGCAGATGCCTATTTTATAAATGCAATGAGAGGAGAAACAGAAGATTAGAATTCCCCCTTTATCCCTTTCCCCAAAATTACTCCAGACAAGGAGGACAGTTATAATAGTGTGTGTGTGTGGGGGGGGGGGGGTTGTGCTGGCTCCCAACCTCCAAGATGACTTGACAGAATCATTTGGAAAACACAGAAGCTAACTTAAGACACTGTTTGGAGGCTCCTAACCCTCACAATAACCAAATAAGGCACATAGGATGAGCATGAAGCAGATTACTACAGCATGGCCAGGGACTTGCTCTTGCCACATAGCCATGCCATAACAGATGCACCATGTATACCCCTCTAATGTTTGCTGCATAATAGAACAAGTATACCATCGCCAGTGGGTCCTTAACCGCAGTTTTCAAGTTTCGTCTATAATATGTGTCTATCCACTCACCCATTTATTGTACTAAACCACATGAGCTTGTTGCAACATATAAAAGACACTTCCGGGGAAAGCCAAAATGATGTGCAGAAACTACAAAAGTATGCACAAAAGGAGAAAGAAACGCTTCAGAAATAATTATAGGTCGCGCTAAGTGAGATTAAAGAGTAAAGAATTTTCTTTTTATGTTTTTATTAATTTTATAATGGCGTAAATAATTTTCTAATAAGAGAAATAACAGAAAAAAACACTCTGCAGCCAATATCCTACGATCACTGTAGTAGTAAACAAGTTTATTTAAAACATACAAAGTCACGAACCACAAATCCACAACAGCACTCCAATGTCAAGCGCTTTCGTCAATAAGAAAAAAATAAGAAAGAAGCATCATTTGGATGCTAATAAAGTGCAGATTTATTCGACTGCATATAATTCAGCAACTGACGTGTACTAGCACCCTCACATCAAATTCCCCAATGAAAGAGAAAACAGAATGTACCTGTATATACTTCATAAACTCCTTAACATAACGGTCCCTGTCCGACGGCACATCACAGTGTGACTGCAAATACAACACTGCAGCATAACCTTCTCTTCGCCAGCGATTCTTTTCTGCAAGAGGCACAGGTAGCTTTAACAAGTACTGCAGAGTAGGCAACCACTGTAAAGACAGTGGATAGTCAGATTCCCTTCGGAAAGTTGCCGTGTAATTAAACAGACTAATACCAACCCTGTGAGAAAGAATATAGTTATTCATAGGGGACTCCTCATGGAATAATGCCCAGCTTTGGTGGGGCAACCTGGGTAACGGAGCTTCATAAGCTCTAAAGTCAGTGCCATAAAAAATTATAGCTGTTGTCCTCCGGTGCAGTTTTACTTTCTTATTTGTGGTGGTCATGCAAGAGCTTGTTGGACAATCAATCCGTTCTGTATCATGGGGAAAGTGAGGGAAAAGTTCAGCATTCCACCAGAGTAGAATGGGCAATTCCCGATTTAAACGAGAGTCGTTATTACCAGGGCCCTGATAAGACGGAACAACTCTAACGTCCATGCCCGAAAAAGTGTTGAGGGGCTCAAATGCTTGTTCCCCTTCTGTACCTCTGAGATGGCCAAGCACCATGGCTAACTGTGCCCAGAAAAAAAACAAAAAACATATGGCCAACTCGGCACCTTTTCCTCCCCCTCGCCTGGGGGCGCTAATGCCCCAAAAAGCGGATGGGTTTCCTCGTTGCAGCGAAAGAGCTTTCAGTAGTTTTGGAAAGTTATACCAAAATTTCCGTGTAGGTCCAGTCAGATTCATTTTCACATGCAAACAAATCTCTACAATCAATGTCAAGCTAATTCGTAACTCTTTTTTTGCCGATGGGTACTACTTTAATCCTTTCGTCGTAAAAAGCTCTTTAAATGCTGTCACCCTACTGAACTATTTCCTTATAGAGAACGTTCTTTTTCTTTTATTGCTATTTGCTAAGTCTTACGGACGGAAAAACGAATGGGACTGGATCTCACTGCGTCACGTACAGCAACAGAAAAAGGGGCGGAGTTATTTGTAAATAACAGCATTTCAGATATGATGGTACTTAAAACACACGTAAATGTAGGAAAGTTTACAACAAAACCCATACCTCACAACGTTCCTCATCATTTGGAGTCTTAAAACATTCATTAAAGGATCTGTCACATTCAGCGTTAGCAATTTTTAACTTATATCCATAGTAAATAGAAATGAGTCATACTAAATCAGTAAAAAAAAGTATTGTAGAATTAAAAATGGCACATTTCAACCATCCTATTAAGTCTTCCTGCTTTTCCTAGTTAGGGGTTGCCACAGCGGAGCTCCGGTCCGCTAATGATTGGCAATGGCTTTTTACGGTGCGGAGTTGCCAGCCTGACGCCCAACCTTCAAATAAGGCACATCCATTCATGCACGCACCTACTTGCATATCTTTAAACGCCACTCAGCCACAGGGAGGACATGCAGACGCCACACAGAAGGTGCTCCAGCCGAGAATCGAACAGGAGAACCTCTTGCTGTGAGGCGACAATGCTAACCGTTGCACCACCATGGTGGATTTCAACCATCTTATGAGCTTTCTAAATTAATTTGTTAGTAAGCTGTTAGTCATAGGTCTCAACCTCTTAAGAGGCCAATGTGGAACACAGACCATGTGTGACAAATGGTCAAAATGTGGAACACCCTATTTAAGCACAGCACGAAACGTGCCATAGCCATGGATCATGGTAGATACTTGCATTTCGCATTCACCACTTTAGACGTGTTCTACCCCTGTCCTACTGCCAGGTCTGGGCCTGGCAAAGGTGCCTAAAAAGGTACTTAAAACCAGGGCCCTGTACTTTCGACAAGAATGTGCCATTTAAGACATCACGTCTTAGAACAGTTAAGACCAAAATAATGCAAGATCTCACATCTTTAACCATGAAAAATAAAAACACACTAAGCAGAAGCACGCATAAATATACCAGCATTTGTAAACCATCACATTCATGCCAGTATCACTACAGCATTGTGTACTTTGGAACAGATTTTTTTCCCATTAGTGTACTATTTGGATTTTAAGGTAGGGTCCCTACCTCAACATCCAAATGGCAAAAAATCTGATCCAAAGTACACAAAGGTTGTACTGATACTGGCATGAATGTGCTTAGTTTCCAGTTGTGGAAACACTACTGGAAAAATGCCACTGAGTAAAGAAAGCAGAGAAGAATGAAGGACAAAAACAGACTTGACAAAATTACTGCTATAAACCTGAGTAATCTCAGTTCAAAACAAATGTTCATCTCTAGAACAATACATGTTACTTGAACACTATTCAACACAGAATAAACTTTGCAAAGGTTGCATTGATTTTATTCATATGTTGGTACTAGGCTATCAGCCCTAGGGCCTATACAAGCCTAGCCATAACAATTCCCTGGCTATTTCTTCCCACACTATTTACTTCCCTGGACTCCTGTCTAGCAGGGCGACTGACGTGATCCCTGCGGTGAATTTCCTTTCTCCCATCCAATCGTCAAGGTTCCTTTTGAAGAGGACCAAAGAGGCACTCTGCTTGACATGTATGGGCAATCTATTCCAGAGTCTGGGGAGTCTCTGGGTCAGGAACCTGTCCCTCCTGCATGTTTTGTTTATTGTGATGACAAGGTTTAGATCCCTGGAGTGTGTTGCTCTGAGGGATTGGGATTTCTTTAAGTGTAGTATGTTCAACAGCCCTGGGTTTGACATGGCCTTGTATGTTAAGCAGAGATCGCCTCTGAGTAGACGATATGCGACAGAGTATAGCTGGAGTTTTTTAAGGCGGTCAGCGTAGGGAATCTGCTTTAGGCCTGTGATTCTTTTAGTGAAGTATTTCTGCGGCATTTCCAGTTGTTGCAGATGTCTTGAGAGGTACATACCAAACGGGGCATTGTATTCTATAATGGGTCTAATGAGGGATGAGTACAGTGGGACAATGACCTCCTTTTTTCTGGATGAAAAGCCCTTAGTGATGAGGTGTGCCACATAGAAGGATTTCCTGATTGTTGTGGCAATGTGGTTATCGAAGGTGAGACCACTGTCCACCTGTGTCCCTAAGTCTATCACACTTTCGGTGTTTAGTGTACTGCCACCTATATAGTAATTCATGGATACATGTTTTTTCCTAAAGGGGATAACTATGCATTTCCTGGCATTGAGCTTGAGCTCATGGCTCTGGTACCAAGCATCTATTTCTGTAAGGCCCTTTTGTAGAGTATCCACATCATTTGGGGATTCAATAATGGCTCCCAGTTTGCAGTCATCTGCGAACTTTGTTAGCCAGAGTCCCTTAGTGTTGGCCTGTACTTCAGAGAAGTAGATACCAAACAAGAGCAGTCCCAGGACTGAACCCTGGTCTTAAACTAGATTTTATAAGTCAAAATAAACAGAGCTTATGATCTCAGTAACCATTCAAGCAGCACATACTGTCAACAGCATTTTCTTCATACATCTGTGAGCTTTCATATGAGGCTTAGTAGTTATATCAATGTCACTAAGATATTTACAGAAATATGACCAGTATTAGAATACATATAAATAGTACACAAAAAATATTTTAGCAGCACTAAGGTTTTGGAATTCTTGAAACAAATACGACCAAGCAATATTTGATGTCCAGTGGCATCAGTAAGCTTTAACTACAGAGAAATTAATTAATTAATTGATTGATTAATTAATTAATATTTCAATATATTCAGTTTTCTTTTTGCTCACTCTTGCACTGGACCCTTAATGGAAACAGTGACAAAAAAACTTGTAGTGGAGACAGTGACAAAAACGTTTAGTTAACCCCTCAAATTATATAATGCATGTTGTAGCAGGCAATCTTCCTTAAAAAATTCATTTGAATATCTGCAAAACAATACAGCTCAAAGGAAAGAGCTGTGATTGAATCCTTTTTGAATGCCTTGGTCACAGCTACATTTATAAAAAGCACCTCTACCAACTTGTCCCCAGCACCTCAATACAATCCACAGACTCCACATGGTACATGAAAATCAGCCTCAGTTGTCCAGCAGGCAGGTAGCAAAACAAAACCTCAGACTTCTACTGAAGACCTTGATCCTCCTGAAACCACCAAAGCATTGATCATGTCCCTAAAGTCCCTTCAGCTGCTGATTCTTCTTCTGGCACTCGAGTCCCGACTCCAGATGTCTTCAATCCCCAGCCGCGCTTCTTCCTTATTCCTGGTCTTCTGCCATTGTTGTTGGAAGATCACTGCTTCCTGGAAGCCTTTTTCAAGCCATTATTTTGGCACGAAAAGGCTTTCCAGAACATGACTGGCTTGCATTGGGGAGCTCTCATTGGCTCCTTTCCTCCAGTGAAGCGTTACTTGATTGGCTTGTACACAGCATTCGTGATTGGCTGTAAATGCAGTGTACGAGCCAATCAAAAACTGTGAAGCATAGCCAACACTGTGTAATGTGGAAGGGCAGCAGAGCTATGCACTGGTTTGTGTTACAATGCCGATTGGCAGTAATTGTGGTACACTAACCAATCAGAATGCATATAGTGGAGCCGCTGCTGTTCAGTGTGGAACAGTGGCTTCGCTCATCGTTAAATGCAGAGCGTTCAGCATAATCCAGAGCACTTGGATGCTCAGCTGTTAGTGACTGTTCCATATTTTGCCCATTTGTTCCACATTATGAAAAGACATGTTCCTCATTTTGGAGATGGATGGGTGAGAGCTAAAACTTCTCTCTCGATCTCCTATGCTCTTCAAAAAGCAGGATCAAATCCAGAAATAATCAGGGTCACTTTTTAAAAGATTAGTACTATTAACTCGATAAATTGAAAGAAAAAGACAAAGTGAATTAACATACATTTTAAGTAAAAGCGATTTATAACTAATAGTACCTCTCAACCTGGAAACTTTAAAAATCTGGACAAAGGCCCATGAAAAGTAGACATAACTGGCCAAAAATCTGGACTCTGATTAACATAAAATTTGCACACACAACTTTGTAACCCTGCCCACCCAATGAAATTGTGGGATATCAACATTCAAACACAAATTGAAGACCAGACAAAATATTAAATACAAAATATAATCAGAACAATAATGTTTTGTTTATATTAACATTTGAGCTTGTATCAAAACTGAACTTGTATAAAACTAAAATTCAATTTTCTTTTACAGAAATAAAATTAACAGCCACCATCATTAATGCAGTGGGACAAGTGGCTTCTGAACAGTAAATAAGATGGCAGAAACACTTTAGCAATGTAGTAACAGCAAGGCCCCTATATAAAACAAAAAATTTTAACCAAACAATACAAATGAACATAGCAATTAAAATTGTATTAATTCACTAGGATACCACAGCTAAGGCAAATACTTTCCTTCATTAATGCCAAGGAGAGGGGTACAGACGTAGATGCTATTCTTCTTCCAAAACAGCAAGTTAGGTATTCTTGTTTTTCTATTGACTACCCAAGTTGAAGTGAACAGCTAGAAACATAAATTTTGTACTCAAATCATTCTGTTTCCCCACCACCTACCTATATAAAAAGGAAATTATTTTCAAGTGGTGTCATGTGAGTGTTTATCAGGTAAGCATGTTTTATATAGCTCTACATGACAGGAAACAAAACTGACACTTCTAAACATTCTGTGCTCTCCAAGCCATAAAATTCAAGATAGATGCTCAAAAAGTGTACTCATTTGAGTACACTGAGTTTGCCCAACTACATCCCCATCTAATACATTTACCAGCTGCCCCACTTTTCCAGCCTTTTCTTCTTCAGTGACAAAATGAGGAATATGTGTGCACATCAGTTTAAAAGGAATGTTGTCACTGTAATCCCACTTCACATAAAAATGTACTCATGGATGCAACAAATACATCTGGTAATGTAGCATTCAAGGACATGTGCAGTTTAGACTTTACAGCCTACCTCTCAACCTGGAAACATCAAAAATCTGGACAAAGTCCCATGCATACCTCTCAACTTCTTATCACAAGACATCTGGACAAAGCCTAAACTAATGAGGGGGACAAAGACCCAAAACTAGTGATGGATTTTAAATATGGCTCTTATAAACTCAGAAAGTTGATAGAACAACAAAATATGTTTTAGCATGCATTTTCTGAGTGATGTGAACTCTGAAACTCAATTTTTATTATTTAGTCATTATTTAGTGACTTCATTCCTCAGTGATTTTCCAGAAAATGAGAAACTTTATGAAGAACACACCAAAATATGAAGCAGAAAATCTGGACAGTTGAGAGGTATGCTCAATTCATGTTTCCCTTCTCTAAAGTGACCAGCATTCATAGTTTCATAGTTTCATAGTATAGTACTAGGCTATCTGCCCTGGGGCATTTGTAAGCCTAGCCATAGTGATGTGGCATTTGCCACCCCATGAAATGGTACAAAAATGTACAGAATAAATTTAGAATACTGTGTCTAGTAGTGACACAATGAAGGTCCCCTTATATAATAGAATTAGTTTACTGTGCCCCTGCCTAGCAGTGACACAAATGTGACCCCTGGGGTAAACTTACGATCTCCCATCCACTCATCAAGATTTCTCTTGAAGAGAGTCAGTGAGGGGCTCTGCCTAATACGAACTGGGATCTTGTTCCAAAGCATGGGAAGCCTCTGGGTTATGAATCTATCCCTCCAGCATGTCCTATCATTACTATCCTTCCCAAAATATCACGTGTATGAACATGCTGAAAATGGACATTCACATTATAACAACTTTTGTGTTCCAAATGAAAAACTCTCATATTTCCTTGAGTGATTTGCAGCAATGGACAATTAAATATTTACAAACATATTAAAAATCATTTTTATAGGGTAAATGCATATTTTCTATGACTACATACAGAATACTTCTCAGTGGGTGTGTTTGTGACTCCTACAGTGATGTTGCAAATCAAATAAAAATATAAAAGAACACCATATTGCTAAGTAACAGGAGTGAACTTTTACAGCATTAATAATTATATGACCGTACTTGTGATCATGGAGCACATTGGAACCTGTGTAAGTGCAGGCCCAGAATTGCAGGTAGAATACTTGAGTTAACATACAAAGTTGTCTGTTGCTCAGTAACCACATCGGATATTTTTCCCCCCACCAGCACGATTCCGCATAGTTTTACAGAATAATAGGTAACTTTAAAAACTTGTCCATGACATCACCATTATTAATGTGGGTTTTGCTATTCCCTTCCCAATTTCCAGCTTCTATGTTTATATCCAACATAATCACAAATCAAAATAATCAAGAAAGTAACTCAAAACGGGAATAACATGCTCATCCTGCTCCCACAACAAAAACAAAACTTAAAATATATTAATTTCACCAAAATGACTATAAAAAGAATGAGCAACCTAAAAACTGAAGTTGTAAAGTATTAACTTGTGTTTCTAAAAATACACACTCCTTCAATGAGAAACACACACAAACCTCAGCTGAAAAAGTGAAAAGCAATGACAATGTCCTAACTGGATGAACAAATCCTCCCACAAAATTTAATATGGAGTCAATTCTCTGCAAGAAATAAGGATGCTCACCTCCAATTACATCAAATACCAAACTGTACTTTGGTATCTCTAACTATGAAAGTAAGTTAACATAATTCATCCACATAGGGACAATCAAATATCAGGAACACGGTACTTGAATGAACAAATGTAAATCTTTAAAATAAATATATTTTATGAATAGCACTCGTATGCAATAAAACCATAAAAAGAAAGTTAAGCATAAACTTTTTATAATGCTTTACTCACAGTGTGTTAAAGAAATCAAGAGCACCGCATATTAACTGACTAGCTTGATTAGCTAGTACCTGCAAACCGATACAAGTACTAATGCAGTAAATTACATAAAGTAGCAGAATTCCTACAGCTAAAAGAAGCAAAAGTTTTAGCCTCTCTAATACCTGCTTTCCCAAAGACTCCACCCTGTAATTCACAAACCACATAAGGAGTAGTAGAGTGCTGATTACAATAGAGGTGTTTGTAGCCTGTAATCCAGAAAGCTACGTCCTTCCCAGACAAGTAAGTCACATTTTAAACAGGTGAAAAAAAGTTCCACACAACAAACCTCTCAACCTTTCAGCAAATAAAATCAGTACAAATCAAAAATGATGGTGGGACAAAGGGGAAAAAATAGGGACAGATTTTAATTATTACTCTTAAGTTGTTGGTAGAATAGATTTTGCATTATTATTCATTTCCTACAGGGTTTAAAGTTTGAACCTCAAATGGCTTATCCTTTTAGTGACTTCAGTCCTCAATGATTTATCAGAAAAACAAAGATTTTTATGAGGAACAGACCTAAAATATGAGGCAAAACTGTGGGCAGTTGAGACACATGAAACTCAAATAAGAAAATGGGGCGGACAGATGCTTGATTTCTAAGTAGGAAATTGCTCATCCACATGATTAAACCCCACATAAGACTTCACAATAAAAGGATTCACAAGCCTCCTTGAGATTTAACCATTCATTAAACTGTATATAAAATAAATTAAAACTTGACCTAAGACTGGTTGTTGTCCCAATATATAATGCATCCTGGAATACTTGCCAATCGAATAATCCTGATTCCAGACAGTAACCCCCCCCCCCCCAAATAAGCTGACATTTAGAAGCATATTAATGAGCATTCAGATATTTAGAATTTTTATTTTAAACATTATATAATGCCAACATATTACCTTTATCCAAAACACTTAACAGAATACACAACAGAATCAGCTAAAGCTTCTACAATGGTGGAAATATGCATTTCCCACTGGTTGAGTGTAGGTCATGCCATGGAAAATTTTATGTTTCAATTTACAAACATCGCTTTCCTGACATCTGGAAAAAAAATCCCAAAAGGGGGTGGTGCAACTTTTGGTTTTATATTGAAGCCCCAGCTCTGTCCGATATACCTGTCTATGTACCTACCTCTTAATCTCTCTGACTCTGCAGAACATCACAGATGACCTCTTACCTGTCAACTGTCATAACCTAAGTCAAATCACATCACATCACATCATGTATTTTAGTTGTAAAAGAACCTTTATACTTTAAGAAAAAAATCATACTGCCCAAAAACATTTCAAAGCATGGATTTGTAACTATTAGTGATGGACCACATGCATCTTTTACCTTTAACTGCTATGCAGTGGTACTGTCTCAGAAGCACTTGTCAATCGAGTATGCCCTTTATGCTAATTGATTAACAGTGTAATCAAAACCTTCAACATCTGCAGAAAATATATTTCTTATACAAAAGAATGTATATATAAATATAAGCCACTGCTCAACATTTTTGACACTTTTTTTCTGTTCCTCACTGATACAACTAGAATGTTACAACACGATAAGAGAAGTATGCAATACCCTTGGATATATGGGAGTTGTAGTACCTATGTCACTTTTACTCAGGCTGGAATTGAGACAAGAAACTACTTTTGTTTCACTGTAAGATTACTGATATGCAGAAAAATATAAAAAGAAATAACTCAGAGAGTCCAACGGACAGCCCCTGCATATTGATGACGTTGAGGGATATCCCGGCGATGATGTCAGCTGTACTTTAAAATTGTAAATAAAATAAAGAAACTGAGAATTGAAGGGCCACTCAGAAATTAGTGGCACCCTATTATTTTGCCCTCAAAACCAGTAAATTCCGAGGAATTCGGTATGGTTGAGAGGTATTACTCTAATTACTGTCAATTTGTCATTCGCTAATTGTAATCCACTACTTTTAGGGTTACCGCTATTTTAAATGCACAAAGTGGGATATTTTTTGTAGAAATGTAAGATTTTGCAGGACAAACCATACCCATGGCCATTGCAAATGATAGTACTTCACTTTTTGGCAAAAATAAATGCTTATTCTTATAGCATTTGAGTTGTTTATGCTGTTTCATAAAAAAAGTATGTGTTTCAGATATGAATAATTCTTTTATGCAACTAGTAAGGAAAACATTGGAAATATTTTGACCTAAAGTCTCAGAACATTTGTAATTTTTTAGCTTTTCCCCCCTACAGGGCACAACTGCCTAAATAAGGACTGTGCTGCACAGAAGGACAGGTGGTAACCCTAACACTTTTTCTCACAAAATGGACAGTTTTAATACAGACACAGAAAATTTTGAACTGTTTGGTATACTGCAAAAGATTAATCTTGATACTTTGAATTATGTATAATGTTACTGTGGTATTGTGTTATTCTAATTTTGTTATAGTTTGCTTTTCCTGCATTGTTCATGGCTGAAACAATGTAATCTTTCCACCTCTTACCTGTTCTTGATATTCAAAATGTTGCTTTTAACTTCCTAATCTCTCCTAAAAGTGCTGATTTTGGAGAAAATGTGGTGGAATATACTTAATTAATAATGACAAAGTTATAAACTGTATTACTTGAGAAAATACTTGTTAATTCACTTTCTCTTATTCTGTCATCTCAGTAATGTTAATATTTGAAAAGTGTCCTTGGTTGTTCCTGATGATTTCTAGATTTGTCCTGGATTTTGTAGCATACATATCAACTGTCCTTATTTTGGGAGAACATTCCTATTTTCAGGTCTGATTTAGGTATCCCTATTTTTGGAGGCATGCCCCTATTTTCAGGCTTGATTTATCCCTTTATACAATCTTTTGAATCCCTCTCATCACATGTGATTTTATAAACTGTCTAGTACACAAAAAACAAACATGTCCAACATACAAGTGGCAACAATAGTTTAAAGAAAGAGGGCACACATCTTACAATTCCCTTTTTCTAAAGCAAAAATAAATAACCTTGTGTGGTAGAATTTTTGCGATACAGTTCAGTAAAGTCTACATATTTTACACTGTCTCTTTGATAATGTGTTTATATTTTCTTCCATCATTTTGTCACTTTGTTTTTTTCCTGAGTAGTAACCCTCATACCTATTGGAAACAGAAGAATTGTATGCTATTTGGTATTCAGATTTTATGTTAATTAGATGTCCAGATTTTTAACAGTATGTTCCCATTTTCAAGGGCCTTTGTTCCTATTTTCAATGTCTGAAGGTTGAGAGGTGTGTTCTGCTGGTAAGAGGGTGGTGATAGCTATGTCAGGGACATTTTTAAATATTAATGGTATTAACATGAGGAGTTGATAGAATAAGAGAACGTGAATTAACATGCATTTCTGAAGTAAAATAAATCTATAACTCTAATTATTTATTAAGTGCAGTACACCTCCTTTTCTCCCCAAATCACCAGTTTTAGGGGGGGCCAGAGAAAACTATGAGCCAAAATCAGGCATGTCTCTAGAAATCGGGGTCATTTGAGAAGTATGCTGAAAACATACCTCTCAACCAGCAGGCATAGAGAATAGGTACACTGGTCCTTGAAAAGTAGTACATCTGGCCAAACTAATAATAATAACTGTATGTTTCATTAGAATAAAATTTGCATATGATGCCTCCCACATCCAGTAGGACAGTGGTATAAGACTCAGAAACAAAAAAAAGTGCTAATAACAAAATTATGCAAAATAGATATTCTGAACTGAATAACACAGATACACTCATATTACATTCAAAGTTACAGCTGTCCATTATCACTACTTAAAACACTATTCCATGATGGACTAATAAAAACAGTAAATATTAAAATATAGCATCCAAAAGTTATTTTAATATTTATCACTATTTAATATGTTCTTAGATACAAGTCCACCATGCATTGTTCCCTAAAATTCATTTTAAAATGACATTTGCCTGACACATGCAACAAAATGTAAAATCTTTAGTAGAAAACTACTCCCTGTTATCTGTAATCCACTTACCATACCCACTAACCCGGGCACTATACACTATGCTACCCCAATCACTAACCCCAAACAATGTAAATATCTATCCTTTCTCCTCTCTCATCTAACCTCCATCCTCCTCTCTGGTGACATCCATCCAAACCCTAGTCCCTCAAACAACTACTACAACTCAAACGCAACTCCTACACCCCCCACCTATAAATCCCTACGTTTGCTACAATTAATGCCCAAAGCCTATGTAATAAATTACCTGATTTCCATGCTTGGATCTTCCATAACAAGCCTGACATTCTCTCCATCTCTGAAAAATGGCTTAAACCACATATAAAAGACACTGAAATAACCCCACCCAACTACAGACTCATAAAAAATGACAGACCTCAGAAGAAAGGTGGGGGGGAGTAGCCTTACCTTTCTCCTCCACCTTAACAGTAACACCCTATACTAAATCCACACCCCAATTTGCTACTGCTGAGCTAACCTCAGCCCTCCTAAACATTAATAACCATAAGAGTGTATGCATAGCTACTCTTTACATACCTCCAGGCAAGAATATCCCTATTCAGGAGGATATCCTGCCATGGTTTAACACTAACATAAACAATGAAACAATAGTTCTAGGTGACGTTAATATTAACTGATCTTCTATACACTCACCGACATCCTGTCAGAGTATTAACCTATATAAATTCACTCAGATAATCAATACTCCTATCAGACTCAACAAGGACAGCACTACAGGCAGTATTCTGGATTGGATACTAGTCTCCCATCCCAACAATATTTCTGACTGTGGCACCCTCCCTGACTCCCTCAGCGATCATCTGCCTTCTTTCGCATATTGTTCTCCTTTCCTTCTCCATCTACAGCACAAATATGTTACAACCCCTACCATAAAGAACTTCAACCCCCAAACCTTTTCTGACACTTTAAAAGATACAAATCGGAACTCCCTAAAAACCCTTTCTCTGGATGCTGCTGTCTCTCACTTCAACTCAGTATTTACTAATCTGCTAAACTGCTTTGCCCCCCCCCCCCGAACCAAAAGAGTCAAACCTAGAACTCCCCCTTGGCTAACCAGAGAGACTAAAACCCTTATGCATCTCCGAGACAAATTGGGAAATACTATCAAAAATTCAAAATACCCAAATCCCTGTCTGAATATAAGCAACTTCAAAATCAGGTAAAAAACAAATAGGTATCGACCAAAAATCCTACTATTCCAAACTTCAAAATAACCATAAAACCAACCCAAAAAAAATTCTGGAAGAGCATCTCCTCAGTCCTCCATCCTGGCAAAAAAGATAACCCCTGCCCTGACCCCACCTCGTCTGACCATGTCCTAGCCACTCAATTCAATTCCTTTTTTATTGACTTAATAGCCAAACTCCCCTCATAATTTCCTAATAATACATCTACTCACACCTCACCCAATACATCTAATCCGATCCCTCCAACCTCCTCCCTCCTTTTTCTGTCAAGTCTATTACTATACATATCGTTAAAAAACTCCTACTAAAACTAAAACCCAGTTCTAATGCCCCTGACAACATGCCATCTAACTTCCTCAAACTAGCTGCTGATGGCATAGCTCTACCTGTCTGCATACCAATAAATAGCTCTATCCAAGAATCCTATATACCCCTCCTTTGGAAAAAAGCTTTCACCATTCCCTTCCATAAAGGGGGAAGCAATTCTACAGTCTCCAATTTCCACCCAAAAGCTATTCTGTCTCCTATCTCAAAAATTCTCAAAAAATGTATCCATTTACAATTCTTACCCTACCTGTTAGACAATAAACTAATGACCCCTACTCAACATAGTTTCAGACCTGGTCACAGCACCACTACTGCCTTGCTCACCTTTCTTGAAATCATTAACTCTTCTCATGATTCCGGCAACATAGTATCTACCCTCCTTCTCAACTTATCTAAGACCTTCAATACTGTATCCCACAAACTCCTCTTGACCAAGCTCGCTCATCTCAACCTATCCTCTTTCTCCATCAATTGGTTCACCAGCTACCTCTCAGATAGAGAGTAAGCCATAAAGTGGAATAATTGTACTTCTTCCTTCATCCACACTCCAACTGGTGCTCCACAAGGCTCAATACTGGGCCCCTTACTATTCAACATTTTTATCAATGACTTCTATCAGAACATCCCCAATGCAAAACTTGTCCAATACGCAGACGACTCTACCATCATTTTCTCTGCCAGTTCTCTCCCTAAACTTATGAATCTAACCCAAAACACCTTTTCCCACATCGAAAATTGGATGCTTGATAACCATTTAGATCTGAATGCATCTAAATCCAAAATTATGGGATTCACCCCCTCCAGGCACACCAAAATTGACAAAGCATCCTTTTCTACTGTCAGCTAAAAGAAGACCTCTATAGAAATGATTCCCTATACTAAGCTATTAGGAGTCCTTATTGATGATCAATTAAAATTCGACACACACCTACAAACTAATATTAAAAAAAACTCATCAGAAGCTTGGAATGCTATATCGACACAACCACTACCTTACTCTCTCAACCAAACTACTAGCCACCACATACCTCATTCCCTCACTTCTATATGGAAGCCTCTCTCCTTACAAATCTCCAGCCTATGCTTAAATCTAAACTATCTTCCTGCTACAATAAAATTTCTACGTTTGCCAGTGGATCCAAATCCTCCACTCATCATTGCGACTCCCTCCATTCCCTAAACTGGTTGGAACTTCCCAGCTACCCGACATACATTCAACTCACAACTGCACATAAGCTTATTTTCAAACCCTCTAACTGTCCTTCCCTCTCCACCATCCTAAAACTGCACCAGCCACATAGATTACTCAGATCCAACAATCAATAACTCCGTGAAGTTTACAAACCCATACGTACTCCAAGACAACTCTATTTTTCTCCCTTGCCAGATCCTGGAATTCACTTCCCCCTCACATTAGAACTACCCACACTCCCTCCACCTTCAAGAGCTTACTTCACTCTCATCTCTCCTCCCTCTTGGAATGCTCCTGCTCTCACCCCCACCTGATGCTTTCCAACTCCTTCATCTTTCCTATCCCAATTTCAACCAAAGAACCCCCAATAAATCTGTTGAATTTACATTCTCATTTCAATGTTACATTTGTATGAGTTCATAAATATTGTGTATTACTAGTGATCTTTAAATCTCTTGTAAATATTATTACTTGTAATTTTTGTTTCTTTTGTTTTTGTAAATATTACAAATACTCTCATTACTGGAGCTTTTCTCCCCAGGCCTCCATTGAAAATGAACTCAACATAGCCCAATGGACTTTCCCGGTTAACAAACTGCAAATAAATAAAAAAATCTTTCAGAGCACCTGATTTGTAAACCAAACACATCCCCATCTTTACACGCTTAGAAATGACTCCATCCACAGCAGCAGAAATAAAGTTATTTATTAAAATCTATTCAAACAAAAATTTACACCATATCTAAAACAAACAAAGCAATGCAAGGACAAAAATCATAAAATGAAAAAAGTTTTTAACCTCATTTAAAGCACTCCCATAAGAAGGAACAAGCAAATAACTTTTATAACCTCATTTACAGTGCTATATAAGTCATTGTATTATTTGCCATATTATACTGCCCAATTAACTCATTTGGTCCATTACTCAATTTAAAAGTCATATTCGGTATCCATTAACACAGTAAATTCAGGTCACCTGTGATATAATTAGGACCTTTCCCCTCTATACCAGAGGTGGTTCCACTTGCTATTAAAGCTTGGCCATGAATAGTCATAAATGACCTCCTATATCCAGGTATAGTCTTCCTTTGTTCTAAATTCCCAACAAAATATTGTTACCCTTCAAACAACCAAGAGTAACAGATCAATTTGTTATATAAGAAACACAAGTGTTATACCATTCAGAAATCCAAAGGCTACCAACTGAAGCAAGAGTACAGTTTTACTAAATACTCTAACTTACAAGCTGTTAAATGGAAACTACTGTTGACCTTAAAAAATACTAAGAGACAATACAACAAAGCCAAAGTTGCAGACCAAATTGCAAACACACAAAGACACAGAAAACAGCAGAGACTGCAGGAAAAAAATCCTTTATTGTTTCTGGTACCTCGGCTTTTGCCTTCTCATGGAATACTTTACACACAGAAGCAGCCCTGTTTATACACCAACTTAATGATGCCTAATTAATCAATTACATAATTAAATATTTAAACACAAATATTCATTTAACATTTCAACCTATTTATATTTCACAATTTTTAACATTTTTCCACATTCTTTAACATAGGTACATAGGTAGGTACTAGGCTATTGGCCCTAGGGCATGTACAAGCTTAGCCAAAAAAGTACCCTGGCTTTCACCACCCAAGAAAATTAACAGTTTTTGAATGTTTGTTAAACATTTTTTAATGTATAATTCATTGTTAACTTCATTGACCCCAAACACATTATCAAAATACATCAACATTTCATCTAAAATGCTCATATGTCTATATTTCAAGATTCATGCCATTGGGATAAAGAGTATTATAATTAATAATAAACTTGGATTCCATTCTCAGTAATCTTTGTTGTTTTCCATGTCTTTGTGTGTTCTTAAAAAATACTAGTCAGAAGCCAACAGTATAAACTAAGTTAAGACACTCTACTGCCGGAAAGACCCAATGTACCATGGCAACAATGCAAAACAACTTTCTAGAAAACTGCCTCAGTAGCACCAAATACTTAAAAACAACATACAAAAAGCTAACAATTCTTTGAAAGCAAATCTTGCTAGCAAATAAGTGCAATTGTTATACGAAACCCAGTTAGATTTAAGGAATTGATGCCTAAGCTATCCTAGTAAAAATTAAATCATACTCAGCAAAATGCAACCGTAATGATACACAGAGATAGCTATGCAATCAGTGTAATTATGCAATCGATATTATCCTTGCATATAATGCAGTGATTTATATAAAAACATAACTGTAGTAGCTATTGAACTATATCAGTGGCTAGTATCCTTGTTCAGAATGCAGTTATTTGTGTAAACATTGAGATGAAAGCTCTTCTGCAGTACTTGTTGGACTATAAATGTTGGTTATAATGTAATCTGAATGTTTATTTGAATTAGAAATGCAACTTGGAAAGTAATTTGTTTTGAAAAGTTGCTGCAGCCTCTTGGCTCAGGTCTTGTGTAAAATTAGTCTGTGGAACAGGTCACTTATCCATTTAAAAAGGTTAAATATCTATATAAAATGCTAACAGCTAACAGTGCCACACGTGTGGCACATAATTCTGCAGATTATGCAGCAGGAGCTGGCATAATTCCTTGCTGCTATGCCTGGCTGCATCTTATGAATTTTGCTGATGATACCTAGGTGGGTTTTCTTAATGTTTAATTTGATAAAATAGGGCTTTTTGGACTTGCTGTTAAAGCTGAACTAGAAAAGACAGAAGAGGAGGGGGCAAGACCATGGCTTTTGGACTGAAGTTTGAAACTCTTCAGCATTTTTTTGATAACACAGATGTACCATACAATCCATGATTTACCAGAGAATAATAAAGGTTATAACAGAAAGTGAAGCTATTGTGGTAGCTATCACAACAACCAACAATCTAAATGAGACAGTCCTTGACAGAAAGTGGGATACCATGCCCCTTATTGTAGAGGACATCAGGCTAATCCAAATATCTTGCCTGACTGTCCTCTGGAGCAATAAAAAGTTGTCTGTTCTTCCAACTGCCTGCATAGCTGTCCATCACAAAGGACACATGAAGCAGGATAACAACATCCTGATGCTACATAATTCCCTTTCCACATGCCCCTCAGCCTACTTTTTCCCTTTGCTAGAAAGGGGGGAATGACTTCAGGTTCTTATTTTTCCTACAAAGATATTCTGCTTCTCATGGGGAAAGAAAAATGGGAAGGAGAGTCAGTCTATCATGGACTTCATTACATGGAGAGTTTCACCAAATGAAGTGGCCCTCAGGAAGGCAATAAGATGAACAGAGTGAATAATTATCCCTCTCTGATTTACGGGTTACCTTACATTTGCCAGATGGCAGGAGGAGACCATAATCTTGTTGAATCTGCCATTTAAATTCATTCAGTATTCTACCTATCCCGTTCCCTGCCTTTGCCCTTACTTTTTCCACCTATGAAATGCCCGTTTGAATGCCTCTGTTTCTAGCAGTCCTTTCCAATGGTCTTCAGCCTTCATGTTGAAAAGCTACTTTGTAGACTCAAATAGTGATTCCCTAAAATTTGCCACCCTTTTCCTCCCCAATCTTCTTGTTTATGATTACCCCTTTACATCTTACTGACCTGATCTTGTGTACAGGTACAATGTCTCCCCATTTCTTTTGTTTCAACTTAAAACAATTCTAACTTCTGTAGTTATTGGTCATATCCTATTATCTCCATTCCATGGATTTTTCTTGTGGTTTTGGTCGGGTTCCCTTCCAGTACCCATTTCTTTTATGGCCTCCAGAGTTATACACAGTTAAGATGTGGTCTAATCAAGGACATGTAATGTGGAAGCATTAACTATTTTGCTTCTGGAATCTGTTCCCCTAATAATACTCCATAGCATTCTGTTTTCTGGCTACTGCCACTGTCTTCTCATTTTGCTCCTGCTGGTCCAGTCCAAGTGTAACTAACACTCTATGTCTTTTTCCTGCTCTGTTGCCATCTGTTCCACTCTTCACAAGTTACTTCACACCAAGGTTGTTGTGTTCAAGTGCATTGCTCTGCAGTCATTTGCCTTACACCTCAAATGCCACCTTTCTGCCTAATTTGTCTGCCTTTCCAAATCCTTCCTTAGAATATTCCCAACCTTCCACTGTTGCTTTTATCACTGTGTTTTCAGCAGAGAGGCTGGTCATGTTTTTATTTCCTTGGACATATCCAAGAAATACACATTCTAAAGAGTTCTGGATCCAGGACACATTGCTGTGGTATTCCACTAGTCACACTCATAAGTCCTGATGTGCTCTCTCTCACACCACAGTCTTTTGTGTCAGCCATTTAGCCATATATTTCCACAGTCTTTTTTCTACCTCAACCCTTCTGGTCTTATAAGCCTCCTGTGAGGGAATGAATCAAAGTCTTGCTGAAAGGCTAAGTAAATAATATCTACTCTACTTCTCAGAAGTACAGGCTAACACAGAAGGTCATTGGCTAATGAAGTTCGCAGATGACTGCAAACTAGGAGCCATAATCGAAACTCCTATGTGGACATCCTACAAAAGGGCCTCACTGAGACAGATGCCTGGTGTCAAAGCCATGGCCTCAAGCTCAATGCCAAAAAGTGCATTGTCACCCCTTTTGGTAAAAACTCTGTACCCATGAACTACCACGTAGGCAGTAGTCTACTTAACACCGAAAGTGTGATGAGACCTTGGGACCCAGGTGGACAGTAGTCTGTCCTTTGATAGTCACATCGCGACAGTAGTCAGGAAGTTCTTCTACATGGCACACATCACAAAAGGTTTCTCTTCCAGGAAAAAAGAGGCCATTGTTCCCCTCTACTTGTCACTTATTAGACCCATTATAGAGTACAACGCCCCTTTTGGTACGTACCTCACAAGACATCTACAACAACTAGAAAGGCCGCATAACTACCTTGCAAAGAGAATTACCAGCCTCAAACAGATGCCCTACGCAGACAGTCTCAAAAAACTCCAGCTTTAATCCATTGCATATCGCCTACTCAGAGGCGATCTCAAACCCAGAACTGTTGGACATACTTCACTCAAAAAAATCCCAATCCCTCCATGCTACACGCTTTAGGGACCTAAACCTTGTCACCACAATAATCAGAACATGCTGGAGGGATAGATTCCTGTCTCAGAGACTTCCCATACACTGGAACAAACTATATATCTATATCAAACAAAGCTCATTAGCACTCCAAGAAAAATCTTGATGATAGGAAATTCACCCCGGGGATCACTTCTGTGACTCTGCTCAACAGGGCCACAAGGAAATAATTTTCTTAGGTGGTGAAAGCCAGGGTACCTTTTTGGCTAGGCCTATATAAGCCCTAGGGCCAATAGCCTAGTACCTACCTATGAACCAGTACTCCCATTTCAAGTTCATCTGTAACCCATAAATAAAACCATATCAGCTTTGCCCAACTTCTTTCATCTATGAGCTCACATTGACTGTGGTCCTGGAGACTGCTGTCCTCTGGGAAACAATACCAACCTTCTCCTTAAGGATTTTCTATATGATTTTCCATGTCACTGATGTTAAGCTAGCAGACCTGCCTTCATGTCCCCAAGAACTTATGCACAAGTCTCTGATCTGTTGATAATCTCTGACATGGGAATGCCAGCACACTGTGCAGATTTCTGAATAGTCTGGGAGGCTGCCAATCTAGACCTTGGGCCTTGGCTTCCTTAAGGCCAGCTTGATCCCTCTCAACCTTCTCCCTATCTATCCTGGTGTCTGTAAACTGCTCTTCAGATATTATGCCCTGCTTCTATCAGCAAATGTATCCTTCCCTTGTTTTTCTTTGCGGCAAATTAAACAAATTATTCACTCATTACTATTCCTTTTTTTCCCATTTTTTGAGAGATCTGTCCTATTTTGCTTGCTCACCCTGTTCAGGTCTGTCCTTCCCTTCCTCCTTTTTACTACATAAAAAATAATAAAATTAAAAAATAATAATAAAAAACAAAAATTTTCTCCTTCTAATCTAAGCCCTCATCTCAGCTGCACCATTGTCTGTTGGTCTACTGTGCCTATTCCTCTTCCTCACTCCTTTGTTTCCAACAAGTGTAGGTCGGATCCTTTACCCTAATTGCTTGCTTCACATTCCTATATAGGCACAGTGGCCTTTTCCTCTTTTTGATTCTTTTTCACACCCTTGTTGCTAGCTCAGAATCATCCACTTCTGACTTACTCTCATATAGCTTTATTTACACAATTAACTTCTGGTCTCCTAACTAATCCTTGGCCTTCTCCACTAACATATCACAATCCATTCCTCTATAATAGCATCACTCTTTGTTTTCCTACCTTTCTTCTTTCTGTAAATCACACAGTGGTATTATCATGTTTGGCTAATGACATCTATCAGCTCCCATTCCCTCTCTACCCTAGGGCTCAAAATTTGCCATTCTGCTCCAGACAGATTCAAACCTCTCATGAGTATTGGCCAATTCTATCAACCTCAAACTTTTCCCTTAATGTGTCTGGGGACCATATACTTTATAAATCTACCACTTCTCTCCCATTCCACAGCCTTAACTGCCACAATACTTAATCTAGGTTCCATCCTTCAATTGATGTTTATCATTCTTTTCTGTCCTAATATCTAATACTCACTCTCTCCATGTCACTCTTCCATGTCAGTTCTGAGCAATCTGTACTTGGGTATCTTCATGTTTCACCCCCCCCCCCCACACACACACTTTTGCTAAGCATCTGTGTGTCAGTGATACAAACAAAGGAGTCCACCCTCTTCTCCTTCATCCATGTTTACAGTTCTCCATCTTCCTACCCAGACAATTAGCACTGCACAAAACATTACCCAGCCACACCCAGAACTACCCTCTTCTCTCTGCTGTGTTATGCATCTTCTTTTGCCTTACACCTACTGCCTGAATACCTATCCCATTTTCTTCTGTGATACAGCCTCCCTTTCTTCCATCTTAGTTTAAAGGTATGATAATTGAAATGTACCCTGTATCTTCCCACCCATCACTAAGCATTACTCTCTCTTTTGGGCTAAAGTGCAGCATGTGCCTTGCACAGAAGCTGGACGCTCCAAAGTCTCCACACCCTTCAACCAGTCTCAGACTTTTCTCCCTTGTCCTATTCACTGCTGCAATTAATCTTTATATTTCCTAATCATTTCTTTCCTCAGTGTTCTGTCTGCTGCTGCATTTAATACTTATGAAAATGCTATCATCTTCATCTGTGCTAATTCCTAGTATGACTTGATACTGCCTAAGGTATCTCTTCTGACAAGTCACTGGTGTCCACATGCACCACAATGAGCATCCTCTCCTTCACTTTGGTGATTATTTTGTTTTACTCTCTACCTCCTTCCATGTTTTATTCAATGCCCTAAACACCACTTTCATTGAAATCTGGTCTTTTCTTTCTTACTTGCTTAGACCTTTAATCCTGTTTGTGGCAAAGTCACTAATCACCAAAACCCACTTCTCTGACCTCACACTGGCTTTCACCAACTTTATTTCCTGCCATGTCCTTTTTAACTATAACTTCTCCCTCCAATCTGCCATTTCCTTCCCTTCTCACTGTCGGTGCTGTAATCATACCTCTCAACTGTCCAGATATTTATCTCATATTTTTAATGTATTTCCTTATAAAAGTTGTGTTTTTATGGCAAATCACGGAGGATTAAAGTAACTAAATAATGACATATATTTGAGTTTCAGACTTCATATCCTTAAGAAAATACATGCTAACACGTTATTCTTACACCTTTTGAAGTTTATAAAAGCAATATTTAAAATCTGAACATATTTTAGGACCTTTGACCCCCCCCCCCCCCATTATCTTAGGCTTTGTCCAGATTTCTTGTGCTAAGAGGTTAATAGCTATGGTGCTGTTGCCTCATTCACTGTGCAGCATCAAATCTCTCCCCCATCCCACCTGTACACTTGTTATAAGGCCACCTAAACTGGCATGGCCTCTTTTGTCTTCTGCCTCATCCACCTGAGTCTTCTCCTCAAATGCCCATCTCTGGAGCCAGCTCCCTTTTACCACTTTGGAATGGTGTTCCCATCTGTACTTTCAAACTAGCTTCTTTATCTTTGTCCTCTCTTTTGTGGATGCACCTCCTCTTTCTCCCTTGAATTTTGGGTTCCTATTACCAGATCGAAAAACCGTAATTGCGAATACGAAAAGAGCGGCATGGATTGCAGGAAAGATGGAAACGTCGAATGACCAAAATAGCGAAAACTGAAATGTCGAAGTGGAATGGTTGGCCCATCTGCGGTATAGCTCTGCATGGTAAGTGTGCGATAGATAGGACTTTAGGGTTAGGATGTGGGTTAAGGTAAGTAGATAGGTAATGTATCTAAGATGTAGTGTAGTGTTAGAAGTAGGGATTTATGTAACTGTATGTATGTGTATTATTTATTTTTTTCTGGGTGTATGTCTGTAAGGGAACTGTGTAGTAGTTATGGACCTTAGGGTTAGGAAGTGTGAGGTAGTTACGGACCTTAGGGTTCAGGAGGGGTTAAGGATAGTGCATAGATAGTTGTGTATGTGGGGTTTAGGGTAGTGTTGGAAGAAGGGTGTTGTTAAATGTATGTGTGTATTTATTTATTTTTTAGGGTGTATGTCTGTAGGGGACATGTGCAGTAGTTACAGATCTTAGGGTTAGGGAGGGGTTAAGGATAGTGCATAGTTTGTTGTGTATGTGGGGTTAGAAGTAGGGTTTTGGTGCTTTACTTTAGAAGTAGGGTTTAGTTAGTGTATGTATGTGGTTTATTTATTTTGTTTGGGTAGGTAATATGTAGTGGGTGGTGGGGTTGGCCGACTATGGCACTTCGTTATTTTATTTTTTGCTGTTTAGTGCATTCAGGATTTTCACGGTTCACGTAATAGGTGTCAACGTTTAGGTATTCACGTAAAGGGTTTTTCAATTTGGTAATATAGACCCAATTTTTCTCTATGCCACCCCAATTACCCATTCTTTGATAATCTCTGCCCACGTTTTCCTGCCCTCTCATCCTGTTTTTCTTCATCCTAGCCTTATGGTCTCCTGCTGCATCTTCCTCTTCTTCTGCAGTCCTAAACTGTCCTTTCTTGGCTGACCAGCCAAGCTCACTATCACATGTAGTACTCATTTTCTACAATGAAACTTCCCCATTCTCTTACAGACCCCATGTGTTCTGCATTCCAGAGCTCCCTGAGCCAAACAGCTAATCCACACATCCTGAGCACATCATACATCTCTCCCATTCCTTGTCCAGACGGAATTAATCCTTTCATGTCCCATTCTGGGAAATGCAACCCTTCCCCTTTTATCTTTTTTTTTTTTGGTAGACATATCCTTCCTAACACAGGTCGTTGAAGTTAATAAAGGTTAGAGAGCAGACGCATTGCTTAATTTACATTAAAATTCCTTAAGCAGACAGGATCAGCTATGCTCATTACCTTTTCCTTACAAAGCAAGTTCACAACTCAGTCAAAAGAAATCACTTCACATTCAGTACTGTTAACATACCAGGTGGACAAAGACACAAGTCCTTCAGAAGTTCATGATCAACTCACACCTAGTTCTGTTCATGTACCAGAGAAGCAAACCAAGGATTAATGCTGTTCTGCCTTTACAAAGAATTAAAAAAAATGCAAAACAATGAGTAACTTAATATCCATTATTCCATTATCCTACTTTAAGTATTAATCAGACAAAAATGAAACCAAGTAAATCCTCAAAGTATGGAAACAGACCAGGAAAATCTTCTTAGTTTCCTTGGATTTTATTAGTCCAAAAGCGAAAAACCAGAACACACAAAACGTACATGCCAAAAAACTGTATTGTCTGTAATCAGACAAAAATGAATACAATATTAACAATGAATCAGACAAAACAAATATATTTTCAAGATATATTATCTTAAACCACAGTGCAAACTATTCTTTAAGACGACACATGAATTTAAAAACAAACATTTTTACCGAATCAAAAAGAAAAAAAGTCTTAGAATGTAATTGAGTTAGTAGTTATACAAACATGTAAAACAGCCCTAAGGTGGTATGCTTTAAATCTGTTTTAACTGCTAAAATCAACTAGTATGCCAGATACTAAACTCTCTCTTATACACACACAAATACATATTCCTACCTATTTACAATAAAAAAATAAATTTAATTCACTGACGTAGTAGGTCAGCCTGAAGCTTACTTTCTTTGTCCTTCTATCTTGGTAACTTGGAAAGAAGCTAAAGGTATAAGATGTTTCATTATCTTTAGCTGTCTGAGTAATCATGTTCCCACTCTGATCTTACCACAAGGAAAATCTTACAAGCACAGGAAAAAGGCCCTGTCAGTTAGTCCAAGTAGTAGTAGACCTTGCCCCCAGTATGCAAGGGGTGCAGGAAAGATGACAGCTTCATGCTCAGAGTCTGAAGACTAGGTATGGCTATACTTGGGAGGTGCATGCTGGCACTGGCACCAGAGTGATTTCTTTTGAGCTGAGTAAGCATAAGTTCATACTACTGTGTGATGCTCTTCCATAAACCTTCAACCATCACCCCACAGAGTGCTGAGCAAACTCTGAAAAAATCACAAAGGAAGGTGTTAGAATACTGAACTTCAGAAATGGGGCACTGTCTGGAGAGAACCTCTGGACATCTCAAAATTCAAACAGACTAGTACAGAAACTAAGAGGATGAGTGTGTGATTCTCTCTTCCCAAGCTATGGACAATTTAGCTACATGGAAATCATATGCTTCTACCTCTAGTATATATTCACTTATATAACAGTGTTGGTAATTCTCCTCTTCCTAGGACAAAACTACCAAATACATAGAAGAGGATTTATGTTTTCTGTTGCTCAGCTCCTGTTTAAAAAGCAGTAATAATAGTACTACAAAAGCCACCTCAGGTCTCCTCTGAAAAGAGGCTATTAGCCTAGTGGGACTAACATGGTCAACAAAGAATAAATAAAAATAAATATTATTTAAACAAGAAAAAAAGGGGCCTCAAAGGATGTGTTGCACTGTCTTTAGACAGACAAGATGTTCCTTCTTTAAAAAGGAACACAAAGCCACCTCATGTTATGTTTTCCAGAGAGAGTTAAAATTTTCTGTAACTGGAAAAAAATTCACACCCTAAAATATTACTACTATCTTACAAGCTGCCTGAAATACCTTTCCAAAATGACTTCAGTACTCAGTGAAACTAAAATAAATAAATGGGACTTGTATTTTACATTCTTCACTTGGCATTAATGTGCATATTAAATGAAGATCTGTAAAAGATGAAAAAGCACAGAGTTGAACTATATTTTAGGTTCTAGTTAGTGTAAGTAAATAGTGTCACCATGCGATGGTTTGACTACTAAATATATAAATGGAGTGTTTCCCTTAGTATTCAATAAAAAACTTAGATTTTTTTTAACTTTGTACACAGATCTTTACAGATATGCAAACCTATTGCTGACTTCCATAATTTGCTCATCTACACATATGTAATATGCAGTAATTGCTGTTATTATAAACAAGTCAATTCTTTCTCAGTGGATTTAAGTACAGAAAAAGTAAAAGATTTATAGAAATAAACAGGTGGTATGTATCTTACTAGATATGATATTGCAGTGTTAGACATTAAATTTGGAGATAAATTATACAAAAACATTGAAATGACAATACAAGATTTAACAGCTATAATTGTTTCATGAAATTCATATGACTTACCTTTTCAGAAAAAAAAGTTTACTTAGTACATTAGAGGAGTAGTTGCCCCAAATAGAAGGCTGCGCCTACAAGCATTACATATTCTAGAATTAAGGTTAACCATGATAATGTGCAAGTTAGAACATGTGCGTCCCCTTATACTGATTAATCACTCTTATTGCTGTTATCATCCCAGATGTGAAAAACCCCTTGCATGCTTTCTGCAAACATTAACATTTAGACTTAAGAAAAAGCACACCTATTACCACTAAGTAAACTAAATTGTGTACCGTTATATTTAATACATTCAAGTATCAAGTCTGCTGGGAAGGTAACTGATTCTGTAACTAGTTACTTCCCACAGTTTCTAACCATTATTTTCATTACACTGCGAGCCACCATCCCTTTGAATGTTGCTACAATGTAGCTACAATGTACCTTACAGATTTTACTCGGAACACACTGTTTCACTGAACAGTGTAGTTTGAAGATTTAGGTTCATAGGTAGGTACTAGGCTATCTACCCGAAGGCATTTATAAGCCTAGCTGGAATGTGTTGGCTTTTGCTGCCCCCTTAGATTAGTTCCCATTGCGTCTGTCCAGCAGAACCATTGAAGTGATCCCTGGGGTAAACATTCTGTTTAAGACACAAATGTTGAGGAAAAAACACACCTTTATAAACAGCAAAGCTTTCAGGTTACACACTCTTTCTCAATACTAACAGGGTGTGTAACCCGAAAGCTTTGCTGTTTATAAAGGTGTATTTTTTCCTCAACGTTTGTGTCTTATTGGATTTTTGCTACAGCATTTTGAATTTGTAAACTTTCTGTTTCCCATCCACTCATCAAGGTTTCTCTTGAAGAGGGTTAGCGAGGAGCTTTGCCTAATGTAGATTGGAATCTTGTTCCAGACCATGGGAAGTCTCTGGGACAGGAATCTATCCCTCCAGCACGTCCTATTTATTGTTGTGGTGAGGTTTAGATCTCTGGAGCATGTGGCTCAAGGGGATAAGGTTTTCTTTAGTTGGAGCATGTCAATCAATTCTGGGTTGGACATGGCCTTGTATGTCAGGCAGAGATCACCTCTGAGTAGGCGGTACGAAACAGAGTACAGCTGGAGTTTCTTCAGTCGAGCTGCATAGGGCATCTGCTTGAGGACAGTGATCCTCTTGGTGAGGTACTTCTGTGGTCTTTCCAGTTGTTGCAGGTGTCTTGTAAGGTACATCCCGAATGGGGTATTGTACTCTATGATGGGTCTGATGAGTGATGCATAGAGGAGCCCAATGACCTCTTTCGATCTGGATGCAAACCCTTTTGTGATTAGGTGGGCCACATAGAAGGATTTTCTAACCACTTTGGCAATATGATTATCAAAGGAGAGGTTCCTATCTACTTGGGTCCCCAGATCCCTTATTACGTCTTCAGTATTTAGGGGGCTACCACCTATGTGGTAGTTTGTGGGTACTTTGTTTTTTTCCAAAGGGGATGACTATGCACTTTTTGACATTTAGCTTGAGGCCATGGTTTTGACACCAGGTATCTGTCTCAGTGAGACCCTTTTGGAGGATATCTGTCAGCTGGAGAGTCACTTATAGCCCATAGTTTGCAGTCGTCTGTGAACTTGGTCAGCCATAGTCCTCCTTGTGCTTGCCTGTACCTCTAAGACGTATATGCCGAACAGGATGGGTCCTAGGACTGAGCCCTGGGGAACACCACTTGTAACCAGTTTAGAGTTAGACCTAGCTCCAGCAACTCTTACCATGTGGGTTCTGTCCGTGAGCTAGTTGGCAACCCATCTCGTGACATAGGGGTTTATGTTCAGGCTGGTGAGCTTGTCTATAATACCCGAGTCGGGAATGGGGTCGAAGGCCTTTGCAAGGTCTAGGTAGGCTGTGTGGACCACATTTCCTTCGTTTATAGCCTTGGTAACCATCTCAAAAAAGTCCACCAGGTTTAGAAGGCATGATCTGCCCTTAAAGCCAAACTGGGTAGGGTCCAGTGTTTAGAGGTTTCCAATGTCTCTGTTAATGAGATCCATGATGATGCACTCCATAGCTTTGCAGACCAAGCTAGTCAGGCTTATAGAGTGGTAGTTCCCATGGTCCGTTGTGGCTCCACCCTTGTGGAGTGGAATAACCGTTGCTGTGCGCCACTCTGTGGGCATGTAGCCTGTGGAGAGGCTGAGTTTAAACAGTGTGTTTAGGTGAGGTCACTCAGAACACACTGTTCAGACCCATCATGATTAAATGGACACATCTGCAGACTGCCCATCTCCAGCCAAAAGCTAGTGCCAGTGAGGGAGAGATGTATAGTAACTTTGCAAATACAAGAAAACTAACATTCTCATAATTTTCTCGTTTGCCAGGTCCATTTACTTAAAAACTTATATATATATAGCTTAAACTAGAGAGGTAAGTGTAGACATCCATCTTTATAAAAACAAAAACATAGGTTATCCAGAGGGGTCAATTGAAGTTTGGTACCCCACCTGTGATCCAGAGTGTGACAGGACTATTAAGAAACAGAGTATAAAGCATTAGCCTAGATAAAATCACTTTAGGTAGCTGATCTAGGAGACTCTCTCTGATATCCTCCCTGTGGGAGGACTAGAGGGACACTGTTGAAGTTTAGTCTTTTATTCAGTTAAGCAGGTAGATGGACAAGTGTTCTATCAAGTTTAACACCCTTAACAAAATGCCCAGTCTTCTGCCACTTTTTGTAGAACCATGCCTCATATGTTTAAATTATATCTAATGGGACTGATACTTTACAGTTCTCAGATTTACTCATTGTACATTACTGTTGGTCATCTCCCTGATCTCCCACCACTGATATGTGGATCAAGTCCAAGGCAGCCCTGAGTTATGTAGTCAGCTACTAGACTTTTGTTACGCAAGCATTTTGTTTTGAAAGAATTGAGAAGGTTTCACTGGAAGTCTCTGTATGGTCTTAATTCAATAAAAGTGTTTAAAAAATAATCACTTGTGACACAGGCAAACTTACATTTACATAAAAGTAATAAAACCATATTAACAAGTTCACATGAACAAACATCTTGCATCTCACACACTGTTATATATCCTACAATCTAGGTAACATTACATCAATTATTAAAATTCTGCCTTCTCTTAAACCCGATTGCTACTCCAAAACATTTTCTGCATGCATTATTCCCACAATTTCCACTTTTTATATATAATTTATTTCTACCCTTTTCTAAAGATCCCACTTCCTATTCTTTTATCTCTGTTATAATATTCACTGCTTCAAGTATAGTTTGAACTTTAGATTTTAATTTCCATTATCTAGTAATTGCTTTTTTGGCAGCCACCAGAATTAAACTTAAAAAGGCCTTACTGTGTCTAGGTAATTCAGACCCTGCATCCCAACTCAAAAATAATTTTCGTAGTTAAACTCATTTGTTTGCCCAATATTCCCAACAGAGAACTCTGCAGGGAATTTTTAAAGTCTGCCAAATCACTACATTCCCAAAACATATGTTCATAATTATCTCTTTCTTCCCAATGACCCTCCAAGATTTACTATCTACCTGAAGAAAAATTCGAATGAGTCTGCTTGGGGAATAAAAGCTATCTATGCAAACACTTCCAGGCAAAAATCCTAGATCTTCCAGACTTTGTTGCATATTTGGGAGCCATACATCCATCCTCTCATTGTTCCTTTGTGAAATTCCATATTAAATCTCTCATCAATCTTTTATGACCTCTTCTGATCGATTCCTATTGTTATTGTGCAATGTTTTATATGCCCCACTAATTATCCCTTCAACAGTAGCTTTTGTGCTAGATTCAATTAAAAATCAACTAGTGCATATCTTCCATTTAGGATTCCCCTAGCCCTTTTTTTCTCTATCAGTATTGGAATATTGATTCCTGATTGGGAAGACAATCACTAGCCTGCAATCCAAATGTCTTCTTGGCCTCTTCTCATTCTATTACCTTTCCTTCTCTAATTATTTGTTCCCAATACCTTAGGTTCCATGACAGCTTCCTCCAGTACTTTCCAGTCCCCTTGTTTATTCTCTGCATCCTTAAATTGCAGTCATCCCTATCGTTAGAATCTCAATTTCTCCACTCCTGTGTTGGCTTAGTTCTTAATATACTTTCTGCTACTTTATGAACATATTCTTTATGGCTCTTGTTATTCTGAAGGATCTACACCCAAAATCCCAGTCTTTCCTTGTTTGTTAAATTACTTCAATTCTTAAATTGCTTCATCATCATCCTTTTCCACTCTGAATTTTAGCTTTCTACTTGTGTTATGTATAAGAGCCTTAACTGTATGACTGACTGTAAATATCCCTTTAAATTGGGTAATCCTAAACCTCCTTGTTCTGTAGAAAGGATCACATTGACTCTTGCCCTCTTCCCCTTCCAAACAAAACCCTTCACCTCTTTAGTTACTATCCACAACCCCTCCTCTAGTTGACAGAAATATGCCTGATCTGTGTATAAAACTAAAGTGACTACCAACATTTTTAATGCCTGTATATTGCTATCTATATATATATATATATATATATATATATATATATATATATATATAGGCAAGAACTTTCAGCTTCTCAGTTTTTGCATTATCTTTTGCTTAGTCTCTTCCCACATATCCTTAGCTGCCATAACAGAATCATTTTAGTCCATATTCCTAAATACTTCAGTTTATTATGTCTGGACCAATTCATGTGTGGGTACATAGGTTATAGCTATAGCATTTGTTTTATCTTCATTAATTTTATATCCTGAAAAAAAAGAACTCTCTTAGAATATTCCACAACACTGAGATATAATTTTTTGTTTCCATCAGGTACAAAACAATATCTGCAAATAAAGACAATTTTTCTTGAACCCCATACTAATTATACCCTTTAATTTTTGAGTCCCTTATTTTCTTTGCCAGTGATTTTAAACATAAGCCAAGGGAGAAAGAGGCCGCCCCTGCTTGGTTCCTCTGCTCACACACAACTTAGAGAGGATCCTTCCCACCTTGATTTTTGCCAGTGATCCCTCATATATCCTGTTAATTAACCTTATTACTGTATCAAGGAATACATATGATTCTACTGCTCTACATGAAATCCCAACTTACTCTGTTAAATGCTTTCTCTACTTAAAGACCCACCAATAACAGTGGTATTTCTTACATTCTGCTTTCCTTTGGATCGTCATTGTTCAATTAATATTGTCAAATGTTTGTCTCCCCTCCAAAAATACACAATAGTACAGATCGATCAATTTTAGCATCACCTTTGCCATTCTTTTAGCCATTATAGACAAACACTTTATAATCATGGTTTAGAATTGAAATGGGTCTGTATGAAACTGCATCAGACATGTCTTTACTGTTGGGTATTACAGCCATCACAGCTTTTTCCCCATGATGTTGATGCCTCCCCTCCTTTTAAAATACTGTTAAACAAAACCTTCCAGATCTTTATCACTTTCTTCCCTCCTAACTTCAACTAGAATAGTATCTATTCCTGGAGACTTTCCTGTAGATTGATTATATATCACCATTTGTATCTCATCTCCTTTTATCTTAACTCTTAGTTGTTGAGTCTCATGTACCTCTAACATTGGCACATTTAAGTTTTCCATAAATATTTCCATTTGTTCTTTCTTGATTTCATAAAATTTCCAAAATATCTGCAACACCGCTACAGGATCTTATTTTTCTTGTTACAGACTCCATAAGTTTGGCAACAACCCTTTCTACTTTCTGTTGCCCAAGTTAGTGTCAAAATGCTCTGCAGTTATCAAAAAAAAGTTGATTAACAGCAATCTTTCTAAACTCATGCATATTATCCATGTACTCCCTTATCTTCTCTTTAGCACTCTGCAAGTGTGCCTCCTCTTTTTCTGTGGGATTCACCTTATTTTATAATACTTAAACCCTTGTCAGCCCCTCTAAATAATTCTTGTTTCTTAACCAGATCCATTTTCTTTTATTTCTTCCCTATTTTTAAATTCCACTTTCATTTTATCCCACTCACTAGCTTTAACTTCTGTAGTGCTTTCTATCTTCCATAATAATTTCAACTACCCATTCATTAAATCTCTCTTTTTAGCAGTTATTGGATGTGTTGCAAAGTTCTCAATGAAATGGAAATTTTCTTGTAAAATATAACTTCAATCAAGTCTAGCCCAGTTACTACACAATATAACTTCTATCAAGTCTAGCCCAGTTACAGCACCTTAGGGAAATGATATGCAAATTCTCAGAGTACCTGTTACTGAATTTACATATTTCATACCAAATACTTTCATAATTTTCTTAAGAAATCTAGCTTCTTTTGTTATACTTTCTATTCCTGGCAACACAAATACAACCTCTTTGTTATAAATCAAAGCCCAGTCCCCACCTATAAGTAATATTTCCTGTGGAAAACTTATTTCTCCCAAAAATTTTTAAGGTCCAAAAGAACAGTTTATGTGGAATATAAATACACTTTAGTGTAATACTCATCTCCTGCCAGTAGGCAATTACTACTACAAATCTGCCAATATCTTTTTCCTCTTCAATCACTACTGGAGCTCCTCTAGCAATTAGTATAAGAACTCTTCTTTTCCTTAGTTCCTGATATTCTACAGAATATCCATCCTGAAAGCCTTTCTTTGTCAAATGTACATGCTCAGTTCTTTCCAAATGTGTCTCATGCAGCATTGCTATTTGCACTTTGCATTTCTTAATATAATTAAATAGTCTATCCTTTTTGTCCATACCTGTGAATCAATTCACTTTCCAAGATAATATAGAAAGTGATGCCATTATGGTAAGAAGTCATTTTTCCTACCTATTGTATATGGCAACCTTTTTAATAATTCTAGCTTTTGTGATACATGATCCAATGTTTGGCAGAATACTTTATATGTTTTTTCTCATCATCAACACTATAACCTCTGTCACACTTTACAAGACTTTGTTTAAAAGAAAACCCTCAAAAACACTCCCACAGCCTATTAACTTAATACAAACACACCTTTATTTATTTATTTTTATTTTACATTTGTTGACCGGGCTAGTCTAACTGGATATTTGTCCATTTTCAGTAGAGGCCAGGGGAGAAAAGCTCCAGCATGAACAGTAAAATAAAGTTAACAACATATAAGAAAGACATGTATGAAAACAGTACAGTGGTAGCATTGGTTAAAATAAATAATATAGTAATAAAATTATAGGATAGACATTATACTAAAAGTTAAACTAAGTAAAACAAAACAGGTATTGCACATCAGAGTAAAGTAATAATATAGTAATAAAAATAAAGGATAGAAATTATGCTAAAAGTTAAACTAAGTAAAACAAAACAGGTATTGCACATCAGAGTAAAGTATTTATAATTTATCCTCTTACTATGAAAAAAAGTAACAAGATTTAGAGGCCTAGGTTGGAGGCCTAAGTTAGGGGAGTGGGGAAAGTGGAATGAGTAGGAGGGAAAAAGATTTCAGTCTGGGTTAGCACAAGGACAAAGCCACTGAGTTTTAAGATGTTCTTTAATATGTTTTTTAAATAGAGAAGTAGAAGCTAGGTTAGAAAGTTCAGGAGGGAAGTGATTCCAGTTTTTACCTATAGTGTTTGAGAACAGTGAGTCGCCAGCTTTGTTGTTAGATTTAATCAAGGAGACCAGGAGTTTATTAGCAGAAAGTAGAGTAGCTAGATTTTTATAAGGTGAAATCAGATTAGTGAGGATAGGGGTATCATTGGGGTGGTATAGGAACTTTTAAGTGATAAGTAACTGTTGACAGAGTATGTGGTTATGCAATTCTAGCCATCCTAGTTGTTTGAGGTTAAGACAGTGGTGAGTTTTGAAGGGAGTACATGTAATGAATCTAGCTATGCTATTGTAACAGGTAGAAAGTTTGGTGATGTTGTTTTTTGATAGGTTAGTATATATAGCAGAGGCATAGAAAAGGGTAGAGATGAGGTGGGTCTGGGCAATGGTTTTCCTGGCTGAGGGGGTAAGGAAGGGTTTAATTCTATAGAGAGTACCAAGTTTTTTGTTAACAGAATTTATGGTGGCGTTAATATGGTAATCATAATTAAGACGATTGTCAATGGTAACACCTAGTAGGCGGGTGGTAGTATCTGGGGTTATATGTTGGTAGCATTGTTAGAGGTTATGGCGAAGAATGGTGTGGATGATTTATGAGTTGGAGTAAAGAGTAGTAGTTTTGTTTTTTTGGGATCAAGGAGGAGGCAATGTTGCATAAACCATTTTTCAACATTTTGGAAAACAGTTTGGGTGAGGGACTGGAGGAAGGCTACGTTCTTAGCAGTACAGATTAAGGTCGAGTCATCTGCATATTGAATGCAGGTGGCTTGAGGTATGTTCAAGTGTAGGTTGTTAATAAATAAGGAAAAAAGAAGGGGACCTAAGATTGAGCCTTGTGGGACTCCAATATTTATTGGGGGTAATGAAGACAGATTGTTATCCCAAAGTACTGCTTGCTGCCTGTTTTGAAGAGAACACCTAAACCATTGTAATGCTTGTGGATCAAGAGAATGGTAATTTAGTTTATCAAGAAGTAAGTTATGGTTAACCATATCAAAGGCTTTTGACAGGTCTATAAATAGTGCAGAGGAAAAGGAGTTATTGTTACAATTTTTATTTACAGAGTCAGTGAAGGATAAAAGGGCAGTCATTGTGCTGTGGAATGGTCTGAAGCCATGTTGACAGTTGGCTAGTAAGTTATTTTGTAGTAGGTGGTTGAGTAGTTGTTTGTGAATACATGTTTCCATTATCTTAGCTAATGGGGAAAGTAAGGCAATAGGGCGAAAGTTAGAAAGCTCAATAGAAGATCCACCTTTATGTAGAGGGATTATGTGAGATACTTTCCATATGGTAGGGATTTTGCCTTCAGAGATAGTCCTGTTAATAAGTATAGATATGGGGTAGTCTATAGCATTTGCAGCAATTTGTAGGTATTCAGATGGGAGTCGGTCAGCAGATGGGGTGCAAGGTTTCAGTTTCTTAAGTAGCTTATGGATAAGAGATGTAGGAACAGGTTGTATATGAAAAGGTATGAGATGAAGTTTTGGAGGTGTTTGGTGGGGAAGCAGTAGATGGAGGTAAATAATTGGCTAGGGTTTGAATGGCTTCTGTAAAGTATTTATTAAAGGCATCAGGGATCTGGTTGGAATTATTGTGGTTGAAGCCTAATGGGGCAGGAGTAGTCGAATGTCCTGGTTGAAGAAGTTTGTTTATCCCTGACCAGAATTTTTGTGGAGTTTGTTGATTGGTTTGTTGGAGGTGAAGATAGAAGTCTTTTTTGTCTCTAAGAGTATCTTTCTTGGTGGCATTTCTTAACTGTTTAAAGAGGAGGTGATGAGATGGACATCTGGTAGCTCTCCATTTAGCCCATATTTTGTTTCTAAGGATCATTTTTTGCTTAGTTTGTTTTGGTAGCCATGGGGCAGATTTGGTTCTTATCCTAGTAGAACGATAAGGTGCGTGATACTCTAGGATTTGAAGAAAGTTAGTGTTGAAGTAGGTCACAGCCTCATCAAGTTCAAGATGGGTCAGTGGTGACCAGTCACATGCTTGCAATTCATTCAGGAAACTATCAGGATTAAAGAATTTTTTTGAGCGGGAAGTTTTGAGTTTATGAGTAGTTGGGATATGAAATCTTTGTCTAGTAATGTAAGTAAGCATATGGTCACTAATATTATCAGGAAGGGTTCCTGGAGTATAATTGCTAGGGTGGTTATTAATAAGGATCCAGTCAAGAGTAGATTCTTTCCTGTTATGTTTGTGGATTCTAGTCAGAGTGGTTATTAATTGAGAGAATCCATAGAGATTTATGTGGTTAGTAGGGTTATGGGAAGTACAGGTTAACCAGTCTATGTTGAAGTCACCAAGTACAATGGTTTCCTGGGGTAGTTCGCTAGAGAGGAAATTAAGTAAGTTTTCAAGAGTATTAGTATTGTTTCCAGGGGGAAGATACATACAAATTAGGTAGATAGATTTGGTGTTGTTAATTTGGAGTTTAGCAGACAATATTTCAGATTTGGTGTCTAGTGATGGGAGCTCATTATAGAGGGTAACTTAGAGATTAGATTTATAGATAATGGCTATACCCCCGCCTTTTTTGGTTTTGCGGTCACATCTAAGTATGTTATAGCCAGGAGGGGTAATTTCCTGGTCTTGAGTAGAAGGTTTTAGCCAGGTTTCTGTAAGACATAGAATATCAAATGAGTGCAAGTCCAGGAGTGCATGCAGGTGGTGTATTTTCTTGTTAATACTTCGAATATTAAGGTGAGCTATTGGGAGGGAGTTAGGTGCTTTAGTTAATGAAGAAGGTTTAGGTAAAGGTACATTATCATGGTTATTTTTATTGTTAGTATTGGGACCAGGGTTTGGATGAATATCCCCGTGCAGGAGGTGGTAATGCTGGGGATAGTGTAGGAATTTAAGGATCTTGAGAGAGTTATTCAAATTCTTTTTGATTGTGCAGTATGTCATATGGGTTGTTCTGTGATATTTTGGTAGTATCTAGTTAGTGGTACAGGTTATGTTACTATGGTTGAGGGTGTGGATAAAAGAAGAAGGTAAAGTTTGTTGGAGATGAAGGTTTTGTTCATGTAGAGTAAGATTTTCAAGGAAGGTGATTGAGTATGGTATGGTCAGAGAGGCTATAGCAGTAAATAGTAGGATGTATGTGTGAATAGTTTTGTGTGTTGGAGACATGATAGTGAGTAGATATCAGATGAGAGTAGCTTGTGTGAGTAGGTGTGGTAGAAAGAATAAATGAGGATGCTCCAAAGGATTAAGTAGAGTTTTGAAAAATGAAAAGCAAAAGGAAATTAATAGAGGTTGAATAGGAGGTAGATACTAGAAGTAGTTAGTACAGAGTATGGTTAGGATAGGTAAAGCAGTAGTTAAATTGAGAGGTAATTGGAACTAGGTGGTAATGAAAGAGTTAGGTGAGTGGCCTAGTGATGTAGTGTTTTGTGATAGGTTGAGAAAAATAAGGGGAGTGTTTAGTGAGGTATAAGTCTAGGGGAGTGGCTTAGTGATGAGGAGGTTTGTGATAGGTTGAGAATAATAATGGGAGTGTATAGTGAGGTATAAGTCTAGGATACCTAGGGGTGGGTGGGATTTGGGGGTAGGGTAGGGGAGCATAGCGGGGCAGACACAAGTAAGGTGAAAGCAGTGAGGGAAGAAAAACAATCAGTAAGGTAGTAGGCAAGAACAAGAGGCAGTAAGTGAGAAGGCAGATGTAGTTATACTGAGGATGTGGGGAATTTAAAAGAGTGGGAAACCTGGGAGATTAAGGGGTAACCTAGGAGTAGTGGAGGTGGAGAAGGAGGGCTAGGTAGAGGGTTTGTAGGACTATGGGAGGAGATATAGACAAGGTTTAAAAGGATTAAAGAAGAAGATAGTAAAGGAGAAGAGCACAACAAGCGTAAATGTATATCTTTATATAATGAAGTTTAACCCTCACAAGAACATTTGTACCAGACAACTGCTAACACTGGTCCTAGTTAACCTGAAATTTAGGTTACCCATGCCATGATGCATGCTATTTCAGTACATTCCTTGATCACTGGGATAAACTCTCATGTTTATTATGTATTTAATAATCATTTTCCACATACACTCTGGTATCTTTAATTGTTTAAATCATTTTCCCTTCAAAGTTTTGTCAGGAGTAGGAATTTCTGCCATTATTGAATCTTAATCAGTATATGCCTTGGCTGTTTTCTGATGGACATACTTAGACACAATATGCCTCTTCAATTATACCAAGTTGTGGAACCAATTGCATATCAGCACCTTCATAAAATTAATACAATCTGTTATTTTTATTTACTTTGGTATAGCCAGAAAATAAGTTTTGTCTGCATGCTCTATCTTTTCTATTCTTTTAAACAGCTTTTCTCAATACATGTCATGTTCAGTCTGATTTCTGTGATGCTGTTAGTTTATCAGAATAACAACATAAAGTTTCTTTTACTGTTTTCCCCAGCGTCATCTCATTTAACTTTAAAATAAGTGAGACACAGGGGGAGTATGTAAACACATCTGAAAACATGTATCATTTCTGCCTCTAAATTATTGGAAGCTATCTTCTGTACACATACTGAAACAAACTGCTGTTTGCTAAAAAAAGTATTCTTCCTAGTAAGAGCTTTTTATTCTTTTCTGGTTTAGTTTAACTTAAGTACAACAATAGGATTATATTATTAAATACTCAACTTCTCTTTTTTTCTTCATATTTACTGTTCCTGCTATGAATAAACAATACAGTATTTAACATATTTTAAACAGACTTTCTCGCCACTAGAACAGTATCTTACTGTACTGTGGTGGTTTCACTTTCAAAAAACTTTTGTCCTACCCTGGTAAAGCTTGCTGCAGTCTCCAATTCAGTGATGTCATCAACACCAATGAATACAGGTAGTTTCCTGGCCAATTCCTTCCCCAAACTTGACATCACCATGACCTTCCTAAAAGCCCACCCATGCTGTGATGTCAAAGCTCCCTGGTCCTTCCCCTACACATACAGAATTAAAGCCTAGAACAAGGAAACAGTACACGAGTCAAGTCTCTTGCTGTGGGCTGTCAATCACAGGTGGTAACATCTCAAATTACCCTCAGCACTTTGACAGCTAAGGAAGTTAGGTGTGAAGGGGGATGGGAGAGGAGTCAAAGTAGTGCAATTCAGGCTTCACAAAACACTGCAGTTTAGCCATTCTAAAAAGAAGCAGCAGTAAAAAGCACTTTGAAAGTCTGTTCTGTGGCATTTGCACTGCTTGTGTTTTAAGTAGTCATTGAATGGCATGAAATGTTACTTAAAAATGACAAAGACAGCAGTGTATGCATGTAAAATCAATGCGACAGGAGCTTTAGGAAGAGAGAGGCATGGATGACATAACTTTTACAGACAAGCACTGCATTATGGGTCAGACTAAAGAATCAGAACTATTTCAAGATGCCAGACTCCATGTGGTCAGACTCAGAAATTAGGTATAAAAATATTTAAAAACCTGTAAATAGTCCCATCATGGTGTTAAAATATAGGAAACACCAAACCATGATTAAATAAACATGTTGTTTTGAGTGTGTGGGTGCAGTTCTCCTTTACTTTCTTTACATTTTCTTCTTACCTAGCATCCAGTCAGTGTAATTATTAGCCAGTAAATTAAGTTTACCACTTTCGAGAAACACTTACTGGCTTTACCAATTTCTCAATTTTCACTCTAGGAAAACTCCAATCATCCTGCTATACAGTGTGCAGTCATCTTAGAGGTCCCTATACCAAACCAAACAGATTGATATAACTTGGGACTTTCTGGCAGAGACCACCATCAACAAGACTGTAATTAGTGGATGCAGAAGTATAACAGAACACCACAGGACTCTACAATCACAACACTTTTCTATACACATCTGTCTCAGTGAACATACATATAAATGGTACAAATTATAGAAAAAATAGAGAAAATCATTTCATTTTCAATCTTTATTATTTTACTCCAGTTTCATAATTACTCTAGGGGAAAACTTAACATTTTAATGCAATTTAAATGCACAAGTACTTCACTCATTATAACCCCATCTGTGTTTAGCTGCAAGCCATATCATCAGGACAGTGATTTCACATGTACACACAGATAACTCTCACTGTAACTGTAGTAAACGTTTATTCCTTTGGTTTGTTTTTACCTCACTCTAAGAATAATAATGTATGAGGTTAAATCTATACAGAAGCATGTACTTCAAGCACCACACCATTACATAAGACAAAACAAAGATAGCCCCAGAAATAAAAACAAATTAAACAGCACATTCAGTTAGTTAGATTAAGTCAAATGTCTTTTCTAAATTTAAAGCAGTAGTGCAACAACAAATACAAGTTTGCAAAAATGACAGAAAACCCTCTTACATTCAACTACAGGTAACAACGTTTAAAACTAACAGAAAATTTCTAGCCAATCATGTTGCAAAAATAGAAGGGAATGGCTCTCCTTCTCCATATAGTGCTTTGCATACACCAAAAGTCAGTGGAAGCACTTCTATTATTGTCAGCACTTACTTGCATATTTGAGCCAACTACTCTACACTAAATTACATGCATTCTAAGTATTAAAATAACTAGTCCCTAACATTCATGCTGAATGTATGGGGGCAGGGGAAAGGGCAAAAGAAGAATGTTCCCGGCACATATAAGATCTCTATTCTGACAGAGATAATATATTTCTAGACCACTAAGTGAAAGACAGTAAAGACACACCCCAAATTGTTAAATATAAATGATAAAATATTGCAACTGCCAGCACTGCTGACAGAGGGATTAGACCATATGGCCTAGGTGACCAGAATTCGATTAGTGGCTTAAATGTCTGACAGCGCTGGCAAGAGAGAATGGGCATGCCCATCCTACAGAAAGAGGGCAGAGTCAGGCACACACTGCCACAATCCCCTGGAGGAGGGGTATCGATCCATGGCTTGAAGTTGATATTAGTCTTAATAAACCACCGCCTCTGGTGGCAGCCTTTATTGCAGGAGTTCCAAGGCATGCAGTTGTATGGAGAAGGCACTGGGTGACTCCTTGCTGACATGGGTCACTCATCCCCCTGTTCAGCAAAGGGGAAGGGTTAGACAATTGCATGTGCCCTCACTGCAGGAACAGCAGTTAGGACAAAGTACCTTCATGGCTCCCTGAGTGAAACCCCTCATTGTACAGTTCTTGCCTGGTCCCAAGCAAAATTCCTAAGTAAGGGTACCAACGGGTCACGTCCTATGGGAGGCCAAACTGGTTGGCAAGAATGGAGGGCAAAACTCCACAGGGCAAAACAAAGAATACTGAAATTTTAGAAGGTATAACCCAAAAGTGCTTCACAGTCTAAATATATGCACTTTTGACCGTTTCAACAAAACTGCAAAATGGCAAAACAGTGTTATTCTTTGAGCCAGTCTTCACATCCAGATTGTGTGTGCATGATTTTTTCACAGACACAGAGAAAGACATTGACAAATATATAAACATACACATTAGCACAGATGTCCAATATATGATATGCATTCAGTGCATTGCCCCCTTAATTTATGTACTACCTTAAACATAGGCCTGGTCAGTCCAACAGTGGTATTTCTACAAACCAACATGACATATACATTTCTTTTGTAAAAAGAAAATAAAATGTTCAAAAACTTTCATTTGATGCAATTACAAATACTAAGAACATACGCCTGGAAGATGTCTTGAATTTTTCGATAATAAAAATGTGGTCACTTTTGCTGCAAATATTAACACCTTTAATGTAGGTTTTATAATACTGCCAAACTGTTACAGCAACCCTTACAAAATTACTTTTTAAAAGACATACTCAAAATAAATTTGATTACCTAACAGGTAGAGAGAGATTCTATTTTCCAGTTTTAACTTAAATACTGTTTGCCACATTTTCTGTACTGTTATTCATATATTTTAGTTAAAATATCTTTGGTAAAAGAATGTCAAGCTGGGCAATAAAAGTAAAAGTCTCTGACAAATCAGTGGGCCCAGGACAATACCTTTATATTTCTATCCATCCCTCCTCCCAGGGGAAAAAAAACACTGTATTCTAAGGGTAGATCTGCTTCCATTTTCAGGGTGTTATTACATCAGACCATTATTTAATACAGACACCATTTTTTAAAAAAGATTGGTTTGGCAGCTCGCTAAATTACAAGGGCACAACTACATATTAAAAAGGAGATTAGTCAAAGTCATCAACCTACTTTGTCTTACTTTTACAAGAGGTGGTATATTAATATCTAGAGCCAAAATTTACACTGCCGAATAGTATACTGTACAGGTTTATATAACACTTACCTCCAATTTAAAACGAGCTTGCTGCAACAAGCTCAAAGGTGAAATATAAGACTCGTCTCCGTTGCAAAATGTTCATACTAATTTAATCCGTCTGATATCAGTGCTCAGGATTTGAAAACAGCATGATGGCATGAAGCAGCAATGACTACATAGATTTAAATTTCAAGTCAGAAGGTTTTTTAACAATAGTATTATATTCCTCAGACACTAATCTTAAGTACTGCTTCTTAGTGAAAAAGATGCAAACTTCCAGGAATGTCAGATTCAGCAGACAACTGTGAGTACCATGATGTGTCTGTTATGTTGTAATTCTTGTGATCAGGAAATAATGTACCACCACTGAGTATGAAGCCAAACACGTAGATATAGTATCTCAGTTATCGAAGAATCCTCGATTATACCCACACACAGCTATAAATCCAGAGTAAACATTTCTTGCATGTATTCTTGCAATATACAACCCCGGGATACCACTGTAAACTGCAGTGCCCAAAATATCAGAAAAAGTAATCCTAGCCTAACACTTCAGAAACAAAGTGCAGATCCTGTCTTAATTCACTTTTCAGTTAGCGGCTAACAGCTATCACCTGTATTCAACATATTCCGAGACATGAACAGTGATCTCTGCCAATTTCTTTGTGTACTAAGGTACGCAAATGCTGGGTAGACAAATGTGCAACATGCAGCCACTCCTAACTTGACATTACCCAAGTAGAAAAAAACACAATATACAGCACTACTTCATATGTGCAACAGTGTGGTTTCATAGTTTAGATAACTGGTTATGGAAATGAATCCATTCATCCACAACCCCTTTTCCCCATTTATGCACATGGGGTAAGGTATTACCTCCACAGTGAATCATCTAGAGCCAAGGTTCACACCGCCAGGTGGCTAGCCTGCCATGACTGTTCTTCCATAGCAGAAGCCCGCATGCACACTTGCACCTATGGCCAATTTAGTGTCCAATCCACCTACGGCATTGTCTTTGGGTTGTGTGAGGAAGCCAGCGCACCCAAAGGAAACGCATGCGAACACAGGGAGGACATGCAGACTCCACAAAGGTGTAAACTCTACCACTAACAAACAGATAAACATGACCTGGAAAAAGCCCCTCGATACCTGTAACTCCTTCACAAAAAGCTGTACGATTAAAACTACTCAACTACAGTAAAATGAACCCGACTTGAAAAACATTCCTCAATAACTATTATTTCTTTTGATCAAGCTATGCGATTAAAATTATTACACATTTTCAGTAAGTATTAAACTTCCTATTTGAGTTTAAGGTTTGCTACCTCCACATATCTTGCATTCATCTTGAGAGCTAAAACTTAACAGGGAGCAACTCAAGCCATGGATACTTGAGTTAGCTAACATTATTTATTTTTTTTTTAGCAGAAAGTAGTTAAATGATACCAAGCAGCATAATTTAACATCTCTTGTAACCAGAAGTGGAAGCTCTTTGTAGTACAATGGTTAAATATATTTATAGGTCACTTGAGCTTCAAAACAAAATATGTTACCTCAACATCATCCAAACGTCCATTATGAAAAATTCTACAGCATATTCATCCACCAGCTCTAAAACTGAAAGAGAATTTAGGCAGTACATTTAGACAGCTTTAGAGGACATCAAGAGAGATGATTCTTGTTTATAAAGTCTGAAAAGACAACAATTTGAATCTTTCATCCCCAGATCAGGTGATAACTCTATGCAATCTACAGCTCAATGCTTAAATATTTTGGGAGACATTCAAAAAAAAAAAAAGTTTCAGTAAAATAGTAAAATCACAGTATATATCCAAATACGATTAAGTCACATACCCAGAATACTTCAAGGCAAATATACTTTACAAAAGGTTAAGTCCTTGACTGTAACCCAGACAATCCAAACTCAGGTAGTGACCTGGGCAGTGGAAGGGCTGACCAAGGAAGGTGTGAGAAAGTGGCCATTTCCAGTTCTACCACTCTGAGTAGAGGGGTACAACTCGACCAGTGACAGCATTAGAAGCTAATAGAGTGGAAGGTACACACCATACGGTGTATGGGCTAGGGATATGCACTTGGTTATGCAAAGTCAAATCCATAAGGCAGCCATCATGGGGAATGTTTAGGAACACACAGTGACAGGAGAAGATATGGCATGCTCTAATGTGTACAAGCATGCACATCAGCCACAGGGGTTGGAGTTAGGACCAAAAGCTGTAGAATCTCCTCAAGGCTGCCAAAATGATTATACCACAACAGCCTCATTGCAAAGACTAGATAGGTGGTGGGTAGTGGGGACAGAGCACTCAAAACGTGCGTTGGCCAGTGGTTAAACAACTACTCACTGAAAAAGACATGCTCAAAATGATGCGAGATACTCTATCACTTTTAGTTTGCTCCATGCCAGGCTAACAGAATGCTATGAAAAAACACACTGGGCAGGGACCAGAAGGATAATAAAATGAAGTACTAAAAAAGGAATGAGTTGACAAATGGGAGGAACTGCCACAGGATGCCTCCAGTGCAAAAATTCGCAAGTCATTATAGTCCCTCCTTTAAGGTAAAATTGAGCTGTAATTTGATGGATTCTTAAAGAGTGCTACAAGGAAAAGGACTGGTAGAAAAAAATTCAGAAGCAGTGGAAAAGTGGTTTATACAAGATGTTGTGAACGTTGGACATTATTCTACAAGATTTAATTTTGTGGTGCGCACTGGAGGAAAATGTCCCATGACTGAAGAAATACTGAAAAGTGAATGTTATCAATCTACTAAATGGATTGTTTACTGAAGAGGGCCACAAAATGAGGCCTAAGAAATCTCCAAAAACAGTGAAAACAAGAGGCTAGAATATGGCTGGACTACAAAGGACTCAGAGGCACAGTCTCTAAGCAAGGTCTCTTTCACATTAATTTCATAATGAGTGGCAGGTGATTTGTCTCCTTGTTCATGATGATGAAGTGCTGGTAGGAAATGAGATCATCCTGTGGAAGCCAGCACTTGGGAACATCCCCACTACAACGATCAGTAGTCTGTCCGAAACATGGCAAATGAGAAGAAAAACACCATTAAAGCATTACAAACTGCAAATGATCTTCCACTGACCTACAAAAGCCTCAGGTAGAGAATATGACAGGACATATGATCTCGGACATCGAAGATGGTGGGCACTGCCAGCATAAATGAGGAAAATACATACCAGTATTAAGCAATGGTTTGGAACACTGGTGACTTTTTTGCTGTCAGTAATGTACTTTGAAAAACCTTGAGAGAAAAGGCTGGTACACAAAGTTGTCAGTCACTATCACCAGAAAGGGACTCCAGTGAGGACGATACCAGAGTCAATTCTTCAACACTCACGAGAGAAAATAAAGGTGCCAGATACTGAAAGACGTGGGGAAATTATGAGGGTTTACATGCAAGTCAAGATGGCAGGTCTGAACCACACAGCAATGGTATCAGGGACTACCTTTTACCTATAAGGAAGGTAACGGCAGAAACGAAACACTGCAATTCAGTGAGCAACCATACCACTCTTTCTTTCACACTGCAAACCTCAAGAAGTGTAAGACAAGTGTTCAATTCTTAGCAGTGCTAAACAAACTGAGTTATCAGGGGGCAGGAACACCACAATTAGAGGTTACTCTAATGACAAAGTTGGCATAATAAAGTGTTTACCTTATAGACACAAGGTGCAGGGTTTGATTCTCACAATGGGTAACTGGCTAGGTTTAAACTGGCCCAAAAGGACAGTTAGCCTAGTACTAATCTATGAATCTATGATTTAGATCCCTTACCTCAACAAACTTCCACTACATGTAAAGCAGAGTAGCACCCTTGCCACTTTTAAAGTAAACCTAAATAATTGGATGGGCAACCTCAAATTCTCTCCCAGTTTTTGTCTTGCCCTCTTTAGGCTAAAGGGAAATTTTGGCTAGTCTTGAAATGGTCTGCAGACCAATTGCCTAGTACTTACCTATGATCTCTAGAAAACATGGTGCTGCTTCAGCTATCATTTTAGATACCAGGCTGGATGCCACTAGTGCTGTGACGGCTTGGTGGTTGACTACTTTGACTATAGTATATAGGGTCCTGGGTTCAAGACCTGCAAGGCTGTTTATTTATATCTGTCATGGCTTATTGGTAAATCAATTTGTCTATGGTGTGCAGGGTTCTGGGTTTCAGGCTTGCAGGGACTGTTTATTTTTAGGGTTGGGAGGGTGGCCTAATGGTTAAGGTGTTTGCCTTACAAACACAAGGTACAGTGTTTGAGTCTCACAAGGGGTAATTGGCTAGGCTTAAAATAGCTCGCAAGGGCAGTTAGCTTAGTAATAACCTATGAATCTATGAACAATATGCACTAAACAAAAAAACAAAAAAAACAAAACAATGAATGCTGCACTCAGCACCTGGACAGACTCAGAAAAAGCAATTCAAGTAGCTCTGCTGCTAGAGCTAGTTGATAGGGGATAGTGTAACAGAGTCAGAGTGACTGCTTCTAGACTTAATAAAGCCGTGTTCTGAAGGTGGTAAAATGGAAGCAATGGATGCTGAAACACTCCCAAACCTCCACTCTAACAAAGACCATCAGGTAAGCCACAGTAAAAGAACAAGGAAAGGAGTAGTGCAGCCCTGTGGACAATGTGGATCAGAACCTTTGAAAAATAAAAGCCTACAAAATGTAGAGGAGAAAGAGGACACTGCAGATGGCCTCCAGAAGAAAGAAAAAATAAAATAAATAAATAAATAAACTGCTCAACTTCCTCGTGGACAGTCTAAGAACTAGGGTTCTGGTCTCCATAAAGAAAAATTAATTTTCAAATCATAACAGTAAATACAAGACAAAAACGTACACCACTAGGGTTAAAAAAAGAGAAATATACAACATCATAAAACAGACAAATTAATGTACAACTCGAATGGACAGCAGAAATCATCTAAGAAAGAAAAAACCTAAAGAACAAAGTCACAAACAGTGAAGTAGTCTGAAAACACAATTCTTGAATGATATAATTCCGAGCAGCTGGGAAATGAACAACTGAAAGTAAAAATATATTGGCTTCATTTGATGTACAACCTGCTTGGTAATGACGGACCACCATCAAGGGATGCCACTTCCTAGCTGTCACTTTCACTTTGTCAAAGCATTAACTCTTTAAATGAATGCAAGACAGACAAAAATAATGAACAGTGATGATTAACTGCTGTATGTAAAATCTGCATGTGCAAGTGGGTCAATTAAGTATGTTTACGAATATTTGAACTGGGAAGGTACAAAACAAAATTTCTAAAATCTCAAAAAATATATATTATACTACAGATCTGCCAAAAGATACACAGGCTACTGTACATTAGTAGTCACTGAAATGCACAAAACACATCATTCAGTTATTAAAAACTTGTATTGTTTTGTAAATTTACCAGAATTTTATTATTCATCCTGCACAGAACTCCACTTGGTTCCTGTTTATCAAAACCTTAAATCTGCATTTCTTTGCAAAGGTTTTGATCACCTTAATCAATTCTTCTTGACTTATCAATCCTACTCCCTGTTGCCAAGACCGCTCTATTTAACCTAACCTTCTCTTTGGGTTAGAGGCAAATACTGACACAATCCACCACCAATACACATACAGGAAAGGACGATCTATATGTCATGTGACTATCAGCCTCACAGAAATCTACCCTTTCTAATGGCTGCAGGACATAATCTATACTTCTGCTGTAACCCTACATACTACAAAGCAAGAAATCCCTTCCTAATTAATGTCCAAATTATTTATATTAATCATATATGTACTGCCAATCATTAGCGGACCGGAGTTCCGCTGTGGCGACCCCTAACAGGGAAAAGCCGAAAAGACAAACACATGTCCAGTTGATATCCCATATCAGGTATAGTCACTCTAAGGGGATGCTCAATTTTGTGATTAAGAAAGCTCCAAATGACCCATGTTTATTCACAAAACAAGTCAATACCAGATCAAAAGGTGTGGCAAAAATGTTCACACTGCTGGGAGAAGCCTCTTTTAATGGAACTAGAATACATTTAACAACAGCTCTTCAAAATGTATATTTTGTTTGTGGCCTGATCCCACTGGGTTTGGAGTTAACCAATTCAGAAGTGAGGCTTCCCTTCCAAACCAACAAAATGTTGATATGAAAGCTATACTCAATAAAGGTTATTTTTTTAATCTGCATTTGAAACCGAAGTAATGCAACCATCACAAAGGATCGGGCCTACCAAAAGTAGGATACAAAATCCTGCACAAAGCAGGCCATATCATAGCAACACACTTAGGTAGTCTTTCGTAAACTTATCACAGATGAAAGAAACAGCAAAAATAAGGCACATTTGTATTTTAGTCATATGACCTAGTGATCCTGTACATTAGTCTCAAGTTCTCTGTGCAGAAGAACTAAAAATGAAGCAGCAGGAAATCAATTGTTTACAGTCTCTGCCATATCTTGATGGGAAACATCAGGCTGGAATAAAATCTTGTAGACCGCCTCCAGTTAACAGATACTCTCCTAAATCAAAATATTACTGGGATGGGAATTTCATACTTCTTGATTTTTAACATTTTAATACATTTTTAACATTCTAGTTTGGCACACAGCAACACAAATGCTAAGGAGGAAATTGTGGGAACATATCCATCAGATCTGAAAGGAGGTTACTATAAAAGGGGAATGGCTGTTACTCAACAGCAATGAGAAAAATGGAATTGCAGTTCCACTGGATAAAAAAATAAACAAAAAACTTCAGTCTTTATTCTTAACCAATGCTTTTTAAAACTTTTTTCTTTCAAAAACTGAACTTCAGCATATTTTTGAAGCTTCATCCCCCATCCTGCTGCAAAGTTCTTTGAATGTTCCTGAATGGCACAGAAGTCAAAAGTGGCAAGGCAAAGGACAAAGGTGCAAGTAACTCCTTCATCAAACTCGGTGAGCTGTAATCTGCCATTACTACTCCATTTTAGATCTTTCTATCTGAGTAGTCATAATTTCCTGCGGGAGAGAGAACACATTACAATCATATGATTAGAAACAATGAAACACTTTCAAGAAGCAAAAACAGATCACATACTTTATCTGATGCTTTTTAAAATATATCAGAGTGCTAGACATAGCCACTAAAGTTAACTTTTAAAATTCTGACTTGAAATATGTACTTTGCATTACACTGGTGACCCTGGGGAGTTGATTTCACTGCTTGATGTCAGTTGTTCCTGAACTGCATCTTCTCTGGTTACCAACAGTTTTAGAACAGTACTAGAAAAATAAGTCCAGAGCATCAATACATATTTACTAGTTCATGATACAAAAAGAACGGCAGCTAGGTTGCTTTATCCACTGCTTTTCAAAGGATTCCCTGTAAAGGTGTGCAACTCTACATATGTGTGTGTGTACAATTTTTTAATATATATATATTACATACATACAAACACAAAGTGCAGGGTTTGAGTCTCACAAGGGATAATTGGCTAAGCTTAAAATGGCTTGCAAGGGCAGTTAGCTTAGTACTAACCTATGAACCTATATATACACACATATACATATATATATATATATATATATATTATATTGTATATATTATACTCGTACTATACACACATACATATATATATATATATATATATTACACAAACACACACAGAGTAGCTGCCTGTAGAAAGCCAAAGCAGGTGCACACTGAAAGCAAACACAACCAAACGTAGATTCCACAGCACCAAACCAATATATTTCAATAAATTTTATTGTAAATACCACTGTTACCACAGAATGAAACAGGCAAAGCAAGGTTCACTCCTAGACATGGAGCTTCTTCATTGCAAAGAAAAGGATAACCAGAAGCACATTTAAATAACTCAAAGTGTGAAACTGGTAAATGTATAAAATCTAAAACAGCAACATATTAATTCAGTTAATCAATTTAAGTGAAAACATTTTTGAAACAATCCATGAAAAATATATTTTAATATAGTATAAATATTTAAATTCATCACTCAAATTAACAATCCTACGGCATCATCTAGTGGTCAAATGCATTAATTACAATTATATAATAAATACATCATTTACATCATTTAATTTAAACCAGTGGAAGGAGGGCTCCCAAATTAATAATCCACATATTCTCTTTCTTGATACACTGTTTATCAGGTGTATTTGGACTGGCATACAATAACTTATAAATATGTACAAACCAAAAACCTGTCTCAGCATGTTTATTCTTATGTTTGACCAAAGTACTTCAATCCCATAAACATCTGATCACTAAAGTGTAGAGAGTCTCTGTTTAAACGGGCCTGAAGTCTCACCCAGGTACAGTATGTCAAATGAGCATACCATCAAATAAATAAGCCATTCTGTAACATGTTTCAAGTCCACTTGTACCAAATACTTTGTATTTTTAGAATACAAATTTTGGTTTCAACCAACTTGAGACAAAAAACAGGTTCCACATGGGTAACATCCAGATAGTTTGCTCCCTACATATTGTTGATGAGCCTTACATTTGTATGGGTTCTTGTAACCTCAAAGATACTGTCCCCAAAATGTTTCTCTTCTGAAGGTAGACTTGCATTTGTTACAAAAAATGTGCTATGCTTCAATTGTCCTCACTTGACACACACAGTCTGTCCATGAAATGGGTTATAAACCTTAAGTGGATTCTAAGCTGTGTGGTTCACACAAATACACACACAGGTTGACAACCAGGGTGTGGTGAGCTAGAAGAGGAAATTATTTTAGCAAGGAAAGTATTAGGTTCATAAGTTCATAGGTTCGTACTAGGCTATCTGCCCTAGGGCATTTGTAAGCCTAGCAAGAGTGTATGTGGCTTACACCACCCCTTAGGATGAGAATACTACGCCCTTTTAGGGTATAGTTTACTATGCCTCTGTCTAGTAGTGACAAAGAGATGACCCCCGGGGTAAACCTACGATCTCCCATCCACTCATCGAGATTTCTCTTGAATAGAGTCAGTGAGGGGCTCTGCCTAACATGGACTGGGATTCTGTTCCAGAGTGTAGGGAGCCTCTGGGTTATGAATCTGTCCCTCCAGCATGTCCTATTTATTTCTGTGTTGAGGTTTAAGCCACTTGTTCTCGTGGCTCTGATGGATTTGGATTTTCTGAGGTGGAGCATGTCCATTAATTCAGGATTGGACATGGCCTTGTACGTCAGGCACAGATCACCTCTGAGTAGGCAGTATGCGACTGAATAGAGCTGGAGTTTTTTCAGTCGGGCAGCATATGACATATGTTTAAGACCCTTTATCCTCTTGGTGAGGAACTTTTGGGGTCTTTCCAACTGCTGCAGGTGTCGGGTGAGATACATCCCAAATGGGGCATTGTACTCAATCACTGGCCTGATAAGAGAAGAGTACAGGGGCACAATGACCTCTCTTGATCTAGATGTGAAACCCTTCATGATAAGGTGGGCAATATAGAAGGTCTTCCTAACCACTTTGGCAATGTGAGTGTCAAATGAGAGGTTACTGTCAACCTGGGTCCCTAGGTCCCCGATTACCTCTTCCGTACTTAATGGATTACCGCCTATGTAGTAATTTGTCGGTACCTTGTTTTTCCCAAAGGGTATGACTATACATTTTTTGGCGTTCAGCCTAAGGCCATGGCTCTGGCACCAATTATCCGTTTCTATGAGGCCTCTCTGAAGGATGTTTGTGTCCGCTGGAGTATCAATTATGGCACCCAGTTTGCAGTCATCTGCGAACTTTGTCAGCCACAATCCTCCTATGTTTGCCTGTACTTCGGAAAAATAAATGCCGACCAAGAGGGGTCCCAGGACTGAGCCCTGTGGGACACCGCTTGTGACTAGCTTAGAGTCTGACACAGCTCCAGCAACTCTGACCCTGTGGGTTCTGTCCTTGAGCCAGTTTGCAACCCATCTTGTGACATATGGGTTTACATTTAAGCTGGTGAGTTGGTCTATGATGCCCGAGTGGGGTATTGTGTCAAAGGCTTTTGCAAGGTCAAGGTAGGGTGTGTGAACTGCCTTACCCTCATCAATGGCCTTAGTGACTGTTTCAAAAAAGTCGACCAAGTTCAAAAGGCAGGATCTGCCCTTGACAAAGCCAAATTGAGTAGGATCCAATGTCTGTAGGTCCCCAATGTCTTTGTTTATGAGTTCCATAATGATCCTCTCCATAGCTTTGCAGACCAGGCTCGTCAAGCTTATGGGGCAGTAATTTCCAGGGTCCGTAGAGGCACCGCCTTTGTGAAGTGGGACCACTGTTGCCGTACGCCACTCTTTGGAGTGCGTATCCTGTAGTAAGGCTAAGATTAAACAGCAGCCTTATGTGTGGGTTTAGTTCCTCTTGGAGTTCATGTAGCACACAGCCCGGGACACCATCCGGTCCCATTGATGCTGTGTTTTTAGCTTTACAGAGGGCGGCTCTCACCTGGGCATCTGAGATGTTAGGGAGGCTACACTCTGCTGGGATAGTTATTTCTCCTTTTGGGGAGAGGGGAAGAGAAATTTGCACTGAACCTGTCTGCCAGAATGTTGGCAATGTCAGTGGGTTCAGTGTATTTTGTGTCATTTTGGACTAACTCTGAGCATATCTGGGAGTTTCCACCCAGGTTTCTAACATAGCTAAAGAAGGCCTTGTGATTGTCTTTTGTGTCTTTTGAGATTTTTCTCTCAAAGTTGGCCTTGGATGATTTTATGAATGATCGTAGTTTTTTGCTAGTACTGATCAGAGACGCCTTCCCTTTTAGGGATTTTGCTCTGTCATGTAGTAGCTTCCTCCTCCTGTTGTAAAGTTTGTTTATGGCTGGGGTCCACCAGACCGGGCACCTGCCTTTGGGGAATGGGTCTTGGTTTTATTTGGGATTGCATGATCCATGCATTCTTGAAGGTGCCCATAGAAGGCATTTGCAAAGGATTCAGCAGTGTGGGTTGTGGTTTCCACTGGCCCAGGGGCCTTGAAGAATACCACTTCAGTCTTAAGAAGTGTGAAGTTTGCTTTTGAGAAGTTCTTCACTGTGGTCTTTTGTGCAGGGGGTGGGGGCGGGATGTGGATTTCCAGTGAGATTAATTTATGGTCTGATCTTACCAAAGAGGGATATACTTTCGGTGTGGAGCATTTTGTCCCCATGTTTGTGATGATCAGTTCTAGTATATTGTCTCCTCTTGTGGGAATGGTGACTAGTTGTTCCATTGCATTTGAGTTTATGAATTCTAGGAACCTTTGGGCTAGGGTGTTGGGGCTTGAGTAATGTTCCCAGTCTATGTTTGGGTAGTTGAAGTCTCCCAAAATGATGGTATTTAGAGAGACATTCATACTCTCCAGTGTCTTCAGGAAGGCTGTGTGGGGTTCCTGAGTTTGAGAGGGTGGTCTGTAGCATGCTACAAACTGTAAGGCAGTTTTGCCTATGGTTAGTTGCACCTGGATAGTCTCCGATGCTTTGTGCGTTGCCACTAAACTGGAGGTGTGGGTATCTTTGATGAAAATGGATACTCCCCCTCCTTTTGTGGTTTGGTCCAAGTTTTGGGGCTGGAAAGCATGATATGAGGTAAAACCTGATAGTGCTGGGGTGCTCTCAGGAGCCTTGAACCAGGTTTCAGTCACTGCACAGACATTGATGTTCTCCATACTGAGGAGGGCTTCGAGGGCGTGCATCTTGAGGTTTAGACTTCTGGCATTGAGCAGCATTACCCTTAGTTTTTTTCCACTTGTGTTTTCTAGGGAGGTAGGTTTGTCATTTGAGCCTTGCCTAAAAAAGGCACTATGGGGGTGGCAAGAGCCTTGGCCAATATCCGGAAGCCCAGGGGTATTAGTGCTGTGTTGCAGTAAGTAGGTAAAACAAAGGGAGAGTTACTGTCAGCAAGAAAAGCAAAGCTGTGGAATTTTGTCTGTTCCCTTTATCTGCAGCTTGCTTAACAAAGAAGAGACTTTGTAAAGCTGTTATGGATGTGTTGGATGCTGCCTTGGCAAAACTATTTTGTTTAAAATTGGCATGGAGTCCTTCATCTATAGATGGGCAGGAGACCCTGGCTGTTTAGTAATTTATAGCCAGGAAATTAATTTTAAACCACTTACGGTAAACTAAAGAAACTATCAATAAATACAATAGTAACTGTGGCTGAGAGATAACCAAGGTGTCTTAATGTTACATTCATATGCTGGTCACTGAAATATAAATCCACCATACAAGTAACAAACCAAAAAGATGTAAAAATCCACCATGTAAAAACAAAAAAGTCCGTTTATTACATAAAACAAATCGGTAAGCGCTTTCACTGTAGCTTCGTCAGACCGTTAACATTCAAAAATGCCATCCTGTTGGCTTTTATATAGATCACATGCCTAATTAAACATTTGCAATCAAAGCATTAAAGCTATATGCTTCATCTTGTGCGTGTTCACAACAATTGTGAGAGCATATTATATTCACAAGTTCCTTAGTGTGCACAAGCATTATATTACAGATGTCCCTTGCAAACAACCTAGCGAAACTACAACATAATAATTAAAATTCAATATACATGAGTTTTATAAAAAAATATATATAAAATATATATATATATACCTCAACAGCGACATATAATAAACTAAGCAAAATGATGTCGCTGTGAAGACATTCAGCATTTTGCTAGCAGAACATAAATTCATGCCGTAATCAATCTTGTGCTCATAATAAAGATACAACAAGCCATAAAAAACTCTTTAGTGTAAATGTAAGATGTTCACTCGTCAACTGCTCATAACTACTTAATGCCAAAACATGCAAGTAATGCAAACATGCACTTTGTTAAATATTAACAAATAAAATAAGATTTTCTTAATAAACGCTGTCGATTACTTTAAAGCTATAGATACCGAGGAATACTGCCCGTTTCTAAGTAATTTTTCTAGCATCAACAAATACAGATACAAATCCTCTCTGATCATATATGCTAATTTTTCAGTTCTACACGCGAAAAACTATATACATAATACGCAAGTATATTCCATGTTACAAACCTGCTATAGTTATCGAATGTCAGCTGTTAATTTACATCCTTTACATTTGCGTGCTAAGTGTAATGGAACGTTGAATGTACCCATCTATTAGCTCACTATTATTACTGTGGGATCACGCTTGAAAGAATACAAACTCTCTTCATATTATAAATAGTGAATAAACGAATAATGCAAAATTCTTGCTGCATTAATAATTTCAACATATTTAGTAAATTACATAAATAAAAGAGGAGATAAATGACGTGCTGCTATTACAGCCAAATGTTCATATACCTCTGAACGCTCATTAGTTATACATACCATTCAAGAATAAATAAGGGAAATAAATGACTTGCTGCTGCTGCAGCCAAACATTCATATACCTCTAAACACTCATTATTTAAACCTACCCTTCGGAAATGGTGATACTAATCCTATGCTACCCTTTCCACAATATTGTCATCATTAACTATAATTAATTGCTTTTCTATAATGCTTCTAATACTAAATTATTGAATTTATGAATTAATTGTCATACAAATTTTTTTATTATTATTTATGCATAAACATATTGCTTATGAAATCTATTTTATTGTACACATATTCATTTAATACGCCTAGCCTTCAGTATTGGTTTTATAGAGGCTCTCTCATTTAGGCCCCTGCCCTTGTCCACCCTAAATCTCATCATCCAATTAACCTCTCTCCTTTCTGTAGTATTACGAATATTGCCTTCCCTAACCATTGGGAGAATGTTATCTATGGCCATGAACGTAAAAGTATGTTGTGGACCATGATTACTAACGTGTTTAGCTAAAGCATTATTTATGTACTGAATTCTGATGGCATAGAGGTGTTCTCTAATCCCAGTCCTGAGTGTCCTGTTGGTCTTACCAACATAGAACGCCTGGCATACTTGGCATGTAGCTAAATACACCAAATTTTCAGTGTTACAAGTAGCGTTCACTTTAAAGGAGAAGGTTTGTCATATGTCTGGATGTATAAATATGTTACCTCTATGTGATTACAATAATTACATCTTCCACAAGGGTATGTTCCTATATAGAAAGGAGAGAGGTTAATTGGATGATGAGATTTAGGGTGGACAAGGGCAGGGGCCTAAATGAGAGAGCCTCTATAAAAGCAATACTGAAGGCTAGGCGTATTAAATGAATGTGTACAATAAAATAGATTTCATAAGCAATATGTTTATGCATAAATAATAATAATTTTTTTTTTATGACAATTAATTCATAAATTCAATAATTTAGTATTAGAAGCATTATAGAAAAGCAATTAATTATAGTTAATGATGACAATATTGTGGAAAGGGTAGCATAGGATTAGTATCACCATTTCCGAAGGGTAGGTTTAAATAATGAGTGTTTAGAGGTATATGAATGTTTGGCTGCAGCAGCAGCAAGTCATTTATTTCCCTTATTTATTCTTGAATGGTATGTATAACTAATGAGCGTTCAGAGGTATATGAACATTTGGCTGTAATAGCAGCACGTCATTTATCTCCTCTTTTATTTATGTAATTTACTAAATATGTTGAAATTATTAATGTAGCAAGAATTTTGCATTATTCGTTTATTCACTATTTATAATATGAAGAGAGTTTGTATTCTTTCAAGCGTGATCCTACAGTAATAATAGTGAGCTAATAGATGGGTACATTCAACGTTCCATTACGCTTAGCATGCAAATGTAAAGGATGTAAATTAAGAGCTGACATTCGATAACTATAGCAGGTTTGTAACACGGAATATACTTGTGTATTATATATATAGTTTTTCACGTGTAGAACTGAAAAATTAGCATATATGATCAGAGAGGATTTGTATCTGTATTTGTTGATGCTAGAAAAATTTCTTAGAAACAGGCAGTATTCCTCGGTATCTATAGCTTTAAAGTAATCAACAGCGTTTATTAAGAAAAGCTTATTTTATTTGTTAATATTTAACAAAGTACATGTTTACATTACTTGCATATTTTGGCGTTAAGTAGTTATGAGCAGTTGACGAGTGAACATCTTACATTTACACTAAAAGTTTTTTTATGGCTTATTGTATTTTTATTATGAGCACAAGATTGATTATGGCATGAATTTATGTTCAGCTAGCAAAATGCTGAATGTCTTCACAGCGACATCATTTCGCCTAGTTTATTATATGTCGCTGTTGAGGTATACATATATTTTTTATATATATTTTTTATAAAACTCATGTATATTGAATTTTAATTATTACGCTGTAGTTTCGCTAGGTTGTTTGCAAGGGACATCTTTAATATAATGCTTGCGCACACTAAGGAACTTGTGAATATAATATGCTCTCACAATTGTTGTGAACATGCACAAGATGAAACATATAGCCTTAATGCTTTGATTGCAAATGTTTAATTAGGCATGTGATCTATATAAAAGCCAACAGGATGGCATTTTTGAATGTTAACGGTCTGACGAAGCTACAGTGAAAGCGCTTACTGATTTGTTTTATGTAATAAACAGAGTTTTTCGTTTTTACATGGTGGATTTTTACATCTTTTTGGTTCGTTACTTGTATGGTGGCTTTATATTTCAGTGACCAGCATATAAATGGAACATTAAGATGCCTTGGTTATCTCTCAGCCAGTTACTATTGTATTTATTGGTCTGTGTTTGGTGGGCAAAGAGAAATTTACATCGTTGGAGACGCACATTTACATTTTCGTAAAGAAACTATCAGGCAACTATTTTTTAAATGAATGATTTTATAAACTTTGAGTAACATGCTGAAGTAACCATCATGAACTTGATTTCCTTTTGTGTTAAAAATATTGGGTTAGTCATGAAGCTGCTAACACAAATCTAGAGTTATACCAAAAACACTGGAACAGTCAACTAGTAATACTGGCAAACCACACAGTCCGTTCCAATATATCTCCTCAAAGCACCAGCACACTACAAATCCAACGATGTAGAAAAGATAAAAATTTAATGATTTTACAAATAACTGTTGAGCGCTTTCATCTTACAAAGACTTCATCAGAACAACTCATACAAAATCTCCATTCACTTTTAAATACAAAAATTCATCACCTGACCCACATTGGTTAAAATTTAAAGTGCTAGTGCTATATTCAAGTTCCTTCATAATAACTAAAAATACATTATTGAACAACTAACCTGACTAAATGTCAGTACACAAATGTAAATTGAAAAACATTTAGAGCAGAGTTAAAAACCTTTCACATCTCATATTGCAAAATACACATTAAAAATACTTATTAATAGCATTTATTGACATTACCTATTCAAGTTTACTAAAGGTGTGCATATCTTTACTACTATATGGTTATACCTCGACCCTAGTTTGCCAGAACTACAACTTTATTAGGAAACTAAATTATATTGTCTAAAATGGGTTTAATCGATATGTGTTCATTAATTCCAGGGTACGTCGAAGCATTTAATTTAATTTGCCACCTAACCTCCTTGTCACTAACCTTCTTTTTTATATCCCCTCCCCTCACATTACACTTGACCACTTCTAAGAAACCAAATTTGAAACCTGAACAATGCGTATTATCATTAATATGTTTCCATAAAGCATTATTATTGTCATGCTTCTTAATGCTATACAAATGGTCATATATCCTGTTACGTAGACAACGGACAGTCTTCCCTACATAAAAGCAGGGGCATTGTGTACAGGTGGCCAAGTAAACTAAATTTCTTGACCTACAATTACCCTTCTGGTAAAACATTCTGGTTTTATTGTAGTTTGACAAGGTGATATCCTGAGCTTCCGTAATGTAATGACATTGTTGACATGTGCCACACTTGGTGGTACCACCACCACCACCAATTTTGTCGGATTTCCTGTTAAACTTCTTCTCCAACAAAAATTTCATGTTATTCCCCTTTCTTAGGACAAAATGCGGCTCATTCCCCACTATATTATAAACTCTATTATCGGCCTTTAGTATATTCCAATTACGATGAATTATACTCTTAATGTCTCCACTATAGAAGTCATGTTGGAGAACACAAGCCTTACCATACTTTCTTAACACCTCCTCTTCATTGGTTGGATTTCCATCCTGTGTTGAAACTTCTGCCAATCCCACTCCCAATAAGGGTTTGTACTTGGTACCCCATTGCTTCCGGACATAATGAATAACATCCAGTATCATGTCATTTGGGTATCCTCTTTCGGCAAAAAAAGAACCAATTTTTATTAATTCACTATCCAAATCCTTCACATCTGACGTCATCCGTGCTGCCCGGATACATTGCCCCTTAATGATGTTCCTTTTTTGGGCCCAAGGATGATTACTAGAAAAGTGTAAATAGGAATTTTTGAACGTGTTCTTCCTATGAATGTTAGACTTGAATTTCCCATCGTGCAAAGTTATTTGAACATCCAAATAAGAAATTATTTCCTTATTCATATTAATGGTAAACTTAAAATGTTCACTACAGGAGTTCAGATAACCATAAAATTTTTCCAAATCATTATGGTCCCCCTTCCAAATGAAAAAAATATAGTCTAAAAAACGAAAATAACAAGATATGTAACTGAACCAATGAGCTTGAAATATGCACTCCTTTTCCCATGGTTATCTGAACGCCTGTAGTGAACATTTTAAGTTTACCATTAATATGAATAAGGAAATAATTTCTTATTTGGATGTTCAAATAACTTTGCATGATGGGAAATTCAAGTCTAACATTCATAGGAAGAACACGTTCAGCAATTCCTATTTACACTTTTCTAGTAATCATCCTTGGGCCCAAAAAAGGAACATCATTAAAGGGCAATGTATCCGGGCAGCACGGATGACGTCAGATGTGAAGGATTTGGATAGTGAATTAATAAAAATTGGTTCTTTTTTTGCCGAAAGAGGATACCCGAATGACATGATACTGGATGTTATTCATTATGTCCGGAAGCAATGGGGTACCAAGTACAAACCCTTATTGGGAGTGGGATTGGCAGAAGTTTCAACACAGGATGGAAATCCAACCAATGAAGAGGAGGTGTTAAGAAAGTATGGTAAGGCTTGTGTTCTCCAACATGACTCCTATAGTGGAGACATTAAGAGTATAATTCATCGTAATTGGAATATACTAAAGGCCAATAATAGAGTTTATAATATAGTAGGGAATGAGCCGCATTTTGTCCTAAGAAAGGGGAATAACATGAAATTTTTGTTGGAGAAGAAGTTTAACAGGAAATCCGACAAAATTGGTGGTGGTGGTGGTACCACCAAGTGTGGCACATGTCAACAATGTCATTACATTACGGAGGCTCAGGATATCACCTTGTCAAACTACAATAAAACCAGAATTTTTTACCAGAAGGGTAATTGTAGGTCTAGAAATTTAGTTTACTTGGCCACCTGTACACAATGCCCCTGCTTTTATGTAGGGAAGACTGTCCGTTGTCTATGTAACAGGATATATGACCATTTATATAGCATTAAGAAGCATGACAATAATAATGCTTTATGGAAACATATTAATGATAATACGCATTGTTCAGGTTTCAAATTTGGTATCTTAGAAGTGGTCAAGTGTAATGTGAGGGGAGGGGATATAAAAAAGAAGGTTAGTGACAAGGAGGTTAGGTGGCAAATTAAAATTAAATGCTTCGACGTACCCTGGAATTAATGAACACATATCGATTAAACCCATTTTAGACAATATAATTTAGTTTCCTAATAAAGTTGTAGTTCTGGCAAACTAGGGTCGAGGTATAACCATATAGTAGTAAAGATATGCACACCTTTAGTAAACTTGAATGGGTAATGTCAATAAATGCTATTAAGTATTTTTAATGTGTATTTTGCAATATGAGATGTGAAAAGTTTTTAACTCTGCTCTAAATGTTTTTCAATTTACATCTGTGTACTGACATTTAGTCAGGTTAGTTGTTCAATAATGTATTTTTAGTTATTATGAAGGAACTTGAATATAGCACTAGCACTTTAAATTTTAACCAATGTGGGTCAGGTGATGAATTTTTGTATTTAAAAGTGAATGGAGATTTTGTATGAGTTGTTCTGATGAAGTCTTTGTAAGATGAAAGCGCTCAACAGTTATTTGTAAAATCATTAAATTTTTATCTTTTCTACATCGTTGGATTTGTGGTGTGCTGGTGCTTTGAGGAGATATATTGGAACGGACTGTGTGGTTTGCCAGTATTACTAGTTGACTGTTCCAGTGTTTTTGGTTTATTCTGTGGTCGAGGTGCGAGTATGGACTCGCTTGATGAGTTACCTTCAATTTTTTCCCCCAGGCGAGATGAAATTAGGGGGCTTCAATCCGAAATGGCGATTATGCGGGGAGAACTAACAAGGCTCATAGACTTGATGACTCAACCTAACCCTAGGGCTGACAACGCCAAATCTGTGACGTTGACACGTAGTGAGACTCGGAATGAAGATAATGGGGATGTACAGGGCGTTCGGATGAACGGAGATGAATTGGACAGGCCAGCCTCTCATGGATCTCGTCCGTTGGATAGTCTGCAGTTGAGAAATGCGTTTGGGGCAACTGGAATTGGATCGGAGGTGGATTTCAACACGTCGGGTGCTCGACCCAAAAGGACAGTCCCCAAGAAAACCTAAGCTTTTGCAGCACATGATAAAGTTGCAGGTACTGTAAAGCAGCCCGTAATACACAATCATGGCTGTGTTAAAAGGCGGGCTAATTACAACAACTTTTTAGAAGGGCAATTTGATTTTGACGCTAACCCTAGGCATGCCAAAGACAATAACTCTGCAGCTGGTGCTAATGACGACCTCAACCTCAAAGACTCCATATTAGAGTTTGGTAAAAAGCTTAAGTTACTGAAAAGTCTACAATTGGAAAATAATTATCTGAAAAAGTGTTTAGATAGCGGCGTCGTCCAGATGGGATGAGGTTTTTCAAGATTCCAATGGGAGTAGTAATGGATGAAACTAGTAAAAGGGAGTGCAATAAAATGTTTGATGGGTTCGGTTTTTCCTTCATGAAATACATTATGGGATGTAAAGACAACCGTATATGTATTTTGTTGGCTGAACTAGATGATTTAAATAATTGTATTACTCATGATTTACTTTTTGAGGAATGCGAAATGTTATATGACTCGCAATTTAACTGGGTAGCTAGTGTGACAACTAAGCAATTTGAACGGAAGTGTAGAAAACTCCAGAGAGATTTGGAGCAGTACAATAAGGGTGAGGCATATAGATGGGAGAAGGATATTGTTAATAAATCCAAGCAATCCACTTTCTCTCATGTAAAAAAGCAGGGTCGAAGTAATTTCATGGATAATCAAACCTATAGTACATTTAACAACCATGGAAACACTAGATACAATAACCGTAATCAATTACATTATACTAATTTTTTATAGAGAGAACTGGATTGGGAAGTGAATCAGAGGAGTTACCACAATGGAGGGGGGGATCTATTACGGGGGGGGAGGGCGACAAGATAATCCCCCTCTCTCGAGTTGGTCATCGACGCAATGAATTAGAGATTATTACGGTTAATGATGTCATTAGCTCCTATAACAATTTTTATATCTACAACTATACTGATGTGATTCTTAAAAAAGAGCATTTTACCCTTTTTTCTAAGGGTATGAAATTCATTCCATGTGGAAGGTTCAGTTTGGTTGACAGTGTTGTGGATGTTAAGAAATACATTAGAAAACTCAATTTAGGAGTAAAGTTTGAAGGGACTCAGAACAAAGGAAATAAGGAATTCAAAATCAAAAGTACTTATACCCCGCCCTTGAACAAACTTCTTGACACTTTTGAGAAACTGGTGTTAGGGGATATATATAGATATAGTAAAAAGTAGTAGTACAATTCAAGATTTAATTTAACAAAGGACGAATTATGTGTGTTGAGAAAACTACAGGAGGACCCTGACGTTCGGATTATGAAACCGGACAAGGGGGTTGGGGTGGTTCTCTACCCCTCTCACGATTATAGTTCTAAGATTAATAGCATTTTACTTGGGTCCGGTAAATATGGGGTATCCTCTGTGAATGAAGTTAACATAGGGCATGATAAAGTGGACCTGTATTTGGAAGACCTACTACTTGAAGGTAGAATTGACTTGAATTTATACCAATTTTTGAAAGTTGAGCAACCTATTATCAGTACAATAGTGGGCATTCCTAAAGTCCATAAGGATATATGTGACCCCCCTTTCAGGCCTATCATCTCTGGGAGCCATTCCAAGACTTTTCCTTTTGGTAAGGTCATTGACAAATGGCTAAAACCTATCTTAAGGAAAATTCCGCATTTGGTTCTGGATTCTTGGGACTTCTTGGGAAGGCTGAAACCCATGTTTGCTGAAGGGGCTGAATGGTTAGTCACAATAGATGTTATCGATCTTTTTTCCAACATACCTAAAGAGGAGGGTATGGAAAGGTTCCAAGAGTGTATTTCCTGGTCTGGACTTTTGTCATGGGACAAGACATTATTGGTTACGGATTTTATGGAGTTGGTATTGACTCACAACTATATATGGTATGAAGGAGAGTATTACAAGCAGTCCAAGGGTGTTGCTATGGGGGCCGCTTGTGCCCCCATATATGCTAACATGGTAGTTTTTGATTGGGAAAAGGAGTACATATTTCAAACTCATTGGTTCAGTTACATATCTTGTTATTTTCGTTTTTTAGACAATATTTTTTTCATTTGGAAGGGGGACCATAATGATTTGGAAAAATTTTATGGTTATCTGAACTCCTGTAGTGAACATTTTAAGTTTACCATTAATATGAATAAGGAAATAATTTCTTATTTGGATGTTCAAATAACTTTGCACGATGGGAAAATCAAGTCTAACATTCATAGGAAGAACACGTTCAGCAATTCCTATTTACACTTTTCTGGTAATCATCCTTGGGCCCAAAAAAGGAACATCATTAAGGGGCAATGTATCCGGGCAGCACGGATGACGTCAGATGTGAAGGATTTGGATAGTGAATTAATAAAAATTGGTTCTTTTTTTGCCGAAAGAGGATACCCAAATGACATGATACTGGATGTTATTCATTATGTCCGGAAGCAATGGGGTACCAAGTACAAACCCTTATTGGGAGTGGGATTGGCAGAAGTTTCAACACAGGATGGAAATCCAACCAATGAAGAGGAGGTGTTAAGAAAGTATGGTAAGGCTTGTGTTCTCCAACATGACTCCTATAGTGGAGACATTAAGAGTATAATTCATCGTAATTGGAATATACTAAAGGCCGATAATAGAGTTTATATTATAGTGGGGAATGAGCCGCATTTTGTCCTAAGAAAGGGGAATAACATGAAATTTTTGTTGGAGAAGTTTAACAGGAAATCAGACAAAATTGGTGGTGGTGGTGGTACCACCAAGTGTGGCACATGTCAACAATGTCATTACATTACGGAGGCTCAGGATATCACCTTGTCAAACTACAATAAAACCAGAATGTTTTACCAGAAGGGTAATTGTAGGTCAAGAAATTTAGTTTACTTGGCCACCTGTACACAATGCCCCTGCTTTTATGTAGGGAAGACTGTCCGTTGTCTACGTAACAGGATATATGACCATTTATATAGCATTAAGAAGCATGACAATAATAATGCTTTATGGAAACATATTAATGATAATACGCATTGTTCAGGTTTCAAATTTGGTATCTTAGAAGTGGTCAAGTGTAATGTGAGGGGAGGGGATATAAAAAAGAAGGTTAGTGACAAGGAGGTTAGGTGGCAAATTAAATTAAATGCTTCGACGTACCCTGGAATTAATGAACACATATCGATTAAACCCATTTTAGACAATATAATTTAGTTTCCTAATAAAGTTGTAGTTCTGGCAAACTAGGGTCGAGGTATAACCATATAGTAGTAAAGATATGCACACCTTTAGTAAACTTGAATAGGTAATGTCAATAAATGCTATTAATAAGTATTTTTAATGTGTATTTTGCAATATGAGATGTGAAAAGTTTTTAACTCTGCTCTAAATGTTTTTCAATTTACATTTGTGTACTGACATTTAGTCAGGTTAGTTGTTCAATAATGTATTTTTAGTTATTATGAAGGAACTTGAATATAGCACTAGCACTTTAAATTTTAACCAATGTGGGTCAGGTGATGAATTTTTGTATTTAAAAGTGAATGGAGATTTTGTATGAGTTGTTCTGATGAAGTCGTTGTAAGATGAAAGCGCTCAACAGTTATTTGTAAAATCATTAAATTTTTATCTTTTCTAAATCTAGAGTTATGGAAAGTATGTAATTTTTATTTCTTACAGGATTAAAAGTAAAAACTCCTAAAATGATGGTGCCACCAAGCCAAAGGTGTGGGATAGCTGGTATAGATGGAGATGAAACTGTCAACGCATTACAACAAATATGAAACTTTTATATCTGTTGATAGGACACTGAGGAATAGACAGGACATAGGTCTGAAAAAGTAGGCAGGTAGGATGCCATGCAGCTCCAATGTTAGAAGAGAAGACTCCTAAGACCACATTTGCTGAACAGTGAAAAAGGCCTGCAATGTTCTCTTATGAGTCCAGCTGGATGGATACAAACCTGCAGGACCTGAAAGATGTCAAGCCCGTGCTGCAAGAGTTATGGAGCTTGGGCTCAGAATGGTCAGAAGACAGACATTCATCCTAGTGAAGACAGGCTCTTTAAAAGGGAGCTACACCCTCACTGTGTTGTCATGTCAAATGCAGACTCAACAATCAGTACCTCCTGAACAGTAGCAGGTTTAGGAAAATCAACAGATTTATGTTTTCATTGCTGGGCAGAACATCTTTATCAACCACGGACCTCCTCCTGCCTGAATCCTTAGAAGTGAAGAGAGAAGCCCTAGAAAAAATCCAAGCAGCACAAGAAGCCCAAAGTTTTCTAACTTCAAATGTTTCATTCTTGCAAAGTAGAGTTTTTGAATGTAACAAATACTACAATCCTCTTATAGATGCTCTTCATCTTAACATTTAACACACCTAATGTGCTTATCTTAGAGCAGAATCCTTTTTCGGCACCTAATGATTTTTAAAGGACAGAGTTCGGTTTCTTATACACAATTAATAAAAGGACAAAGTTTGGTTTCTTAATATACAATTAATAAACAAATAGCAAGCAACAATACCACAAATCCAAAATACTGAAACTGAGAGCAGACGAATTACTACTACTATTACTACTAGTGGAGAAAAATCTCTCTCAGAATGCAAGAAAACAGAGGAACAAACTGACCTGTAAGCAGTCCAGAAACAAGCTATGTACACAAGCCAGGTTCTACAACAAGAGCACACTTTTCAAAAAAGAGAAAGACTGGATCAGTATAGCCTGTGTTGATCAGTGTGACCTGAACTGATTTAACATGTGGCTAATGAAATCTGGAGAGGCGTGCACAAGATTATGGGCAAAGGGGAGGGGCTAATGAATCTTGGGAAATCTTTAGGTGGCAGGCTATTGTGCCAGCTTTAGTCCAAGATGAGATGGAGATGAAACTTTCAATGACAGACAACAATGTGCATGTGGAACAAACAGCAAGTGCAAAATTGGGAAACTGATTTTTTTTTTTTTTTTTTTTTTGAATACATTTTGTCCAGTCTTCAGGAAAAATAACATGGTGCAAACAGCATTCCTTTTACAGACAGCTGTATGCTGCAAGGTTTTTATACTCTCAATACCCACTATCATATATTTTTTAACGTTATATTAGTCTACAATATGAACAAAATATTTCCCTCACCTACAAAAGTAGAGTACTAGTATAAATGGGGAATACTACTATTTTTTTTAATTGCTATTCAGAATGTTTACACTACAAACCTATTACCCTTTTTAACCATTTTTTTCCTTAAGCATGAACACAATTATGCTTTTATTTTAATCTGTCAACTGCCTATGCATTAAAAGCATCTATTACACAAGTCTTTAGTGTTTCTGTGCTGATTAATATTGCACATACAGTATAGGTGTATATATTTTTTTAATTTTATGTTAATTTGCATCTATGTATAATTGATAATATATAAATGAATTCTTGAACCTAATGATGCTGGCAGAGTGATGATAAAATATCTTGTGGTACATCTCAGTCAAGTTATTTTATAACTCCCATTTACACTGTTAAAGAGAAACACACAAATATATTTAATTTGGAAAAGCCTGATTACAAAAAAAAAAAAAAAAAATACAAGTAGACTGCATCATCATGGTTGTCAGTAAGTTTTAGTTAAGTTTTTTTTTTTTTTTTTTTTTTTTTTTTTAACTTAAAATTAATTTTTAAAACTCCGAACACAGTGAAGTCCACAATGAATGCCTGTCTCTACATTCATTCATCAGTTTGGCAATTAACTAATTGCTTACAGTTTACTACTTAATTAAGTAGCCAGCTCTGCTGGCATAGAGAGATAAAGTCCTGACTTTGATCCAAGCAGCCTGAGGTCAAGAAGTGAAAATTTTTTTTTTTTTTTTTTTTTTTTTTTTTTTTTTAAGAGATGGCATGGGGAAGGGAAGAGTGACTCAGTTTTGTCAGTTCAACAGTCTTTTGGGTATGGTGGCAGATGGCATGTCCAGGAACTCCTCCCTGTTGTAGAATCCTTGGTGTATACTGAAAATCCAATAGCAGCACTAGCTTTTTTTTTTTTTTTTTTTTTTAAATGGGGCAATCTTGAGAGGTTATTTTACCACAGAAGTAAATGACATGCCCTCAATGACACCCACCAAACACAAAAACCTGGTGGTGTTATGAGCATGTGCAGTAAAATGGGGCCCTTAAAACTCTGAAACCCTGGGCTTCAAACGGGTGATGGCTCCACACACTGCTGATTGGCTCTTGCTTTCAAGAAGAATCAACTGACGGTACAAGGCAGTGGAGAAATGGGAGCCTGACAGCCCCAAAGGCAGGGAGAAAAAAGCCCCAAAAAAGCAAAAGCAATTAATGACCGCCCCTGAACATAGTATCACTATGAACTGTTTGGATATAATGATTCAGCTAGGACATTGGTGGGCTAAGGATGCAGCTGCCACTGACAGAAGGTGTTGGGGCATGAATGTCAGATGCCAATGAGTGGCAGTGCAAGAAAATGAATGCTGGTATTCCATTTGCAGTCAGGGCTGAACTGCTATGGCTTTAGCTGTTTGTGGTATTCAGAATACAATGAGCTGCATGTTACATTTTTACATTGCTCTTCACCACAGTTGAGAAGGCTTTTCTCTTTTTTTGCGTCTTAACTTAAGAGTTGCTACAAGTACTGCAACTCCTAGGTATGGCACAAGGGGGTAGTTCAACATTTCATGCAGGCATATGTTCACATCAACTCCAACATATTCACCACCCACTGTGGTCCAATCTTCTATATATGTATGTGTGTATATATACATGTGCATGTGTGCTTATGTGTTTCTCTCTCTTTCTCTCTCTCTCTCTCTCTATATATATATATATATATATATATATATATATATATATAAATATATATATAAAAGACAAAAATTGGAAGCCTCCCACTGAAGAACTACGTAATACAAAATATCCAAGCAATAGAATAATTACCACAGTCACCACAGCCAGGGTAACAAAGTATACAACACACCAATAAAATGGAAGATTTTCTTTAATGGGATAAGCACTTTCAGATCTCCTGATCCTTCATCAGAACCTAGCCATGGTGACTGTGGTAATTATTCTGCCGCTTGTGTGTGCGTGTGTGTATGTGTATACACACACACACACACACACACACACACACACACACACACACACACAGGGGAATGAAGAACAATGCCTGATGATTTATGGATTTCTGTGTAAACAGCATTAACAGATATGACAAAATACACCTCATACACGTCAGTGCACAAACTCACCTCAATGCATGGAGTTCAAGGATATCAAAGTCCTTTCAGAAACAGTCATTTAATAGTCTACATATTTGTAAGTTTCAAGGTGTCTGAAGAGAAGCTTTCATGAGTGTGATATGAAGGGCAACCTCAGAAAACGCTAGCTAGGAAGGACTCTACAGTGTGTAAAACAGCCATTAGAAGTATTCAGCATCAAAGCTACTTGACTGTGATTTCAGTCAAACTGCCATATTGGTAGGATATGATAAACTGAGGTGAACATGGAGATGATACTGGTTATTATCTAGTCCACTATTATGCCACCTATGCGTCAGTCTTATGGGTGGTGTCTTTGGTGGCATTTGTTTATAAGACTAACCTAGCAACATGCAGCTGCATACTCTTACCAGTTCCAATACACCACTATATTGTAAAACTAACTAAACAAATCTTCAGACCCGGAATGCACTAGCAATGCAGGCATAAGCAGCAGATGAATGCCCAAATACAAACGCAATACTGAAGAAAAGCCATGCACACCAAAGAAGATTAACGATCTAAGACAAGTACAAACAACACTGATGTTGAGAAAGACTAGGATATAGGCTTGACTGATGTGGTACTAAGCATGATTACTGGAGTAAATCAGTGATTACATGGTGGAGTCCTGAAATACTCCAGACTATACAATAGAACAATGGAAATCACTATACTAATAGGGAACCCTCAATTACAGCAATACAAGTCCTGCAGAAAATTACAGAAAACAGACAACTCGATAGAAAAAACAAACATTTAATATATTAAGAAATTCAGAATTAGTTTAAACTATTACGACATCCATTAATACATACTGCAAGTACCTAAAACTTCTAGCAGTAAGCAGTCAAATAGCTAATAACGAGTAATAATGTGCAATTAAATTTGCCTGTGTACTTACCTCATCGGAGTCTAGTAATGCAGGAAGAGCACTGGAAATAAAATAAAATAAAATAAAAAACAGCTCACATTAAAACAGAAGCAAAAAAAAAAATGTAAACATGCAATGAATGGGTCAAGAAATTCAAAAGCGATAAAACAGTTTCTATATTCAGTATGGCAATTTGACTTCTAATGTTAAACATAATCGGAGTACATAGGAACTCTATTATGTAAGTTACTGTATGACCTGTAATAGAAAATATGCTCAAAGGTATAAATTATCCCCTCGACAACAAGTTGCTTGCTCTATTTGACTAAGACTAGCCAAGAAACACCACTTGGAAGATTTTTTTTGCAGTGCAGTCTTTTATCCCAGTACTATATTACAAATCTTACCAACCACCAGCTGACTAACCAAGACACAGGTGCCTTACTGGCTCCAGCAGACATGTACCACCATTACATGCTGCAGCACAGCATCTGTTGAAGCCTATGATAAACACATTTATTTCTGCATAGAAAGCATGGCAGCCAGACCAACATTGTGAGAAGTAAAGGGTACAGTTAATTTCTGAATGACCACATAATCAGGCATTTTTTTAAGACTTGACATTTACACAATGAATGTCAAACACATGGAACTTGGCCCTTGAAACTCAACCTTTTGTACTCATGGTAAAATTTCATATTAGAGAGGAAAAAAAAAAAAACAGACCGACCTAAAATCCTCAATTACAAAAATTGTATGCAACTTAAAACCAAGCGGGCACTGCACCAATGTCAACGAGCACCTCCTCAGTGAAGGAAAGTGTTTACTACTATGAAAACAGTATGTTAACTGCAGAGGAAAAAGGTTCGCCAGCTTGAAATACAATGTTCTAAAAAGCTAACATACCACATTATGACAGTTACCTAGTACATTTTGTAATATGATAGTATGTTGTAAGTAGTAGTTGTTCATTTAACACAAACTAAATAAAAAATTGGACAGTGTTCAAGCTGAAACAGACAGCTAATTGAAATTATCACATTTTTTATGACTGGGCTATTAATGTGCTGCATATAGTTAATTTGTGAATATATAACACTTTGTAAGTAAATGATCTGTTAAGCCTTCCCTAACAATATACTGTCTGAGAGTGAATCTACTGGTAGAAACAGATCTAAAATTCTAGGACCAGCAAAGCAACCTACTGATAAAGTGTTCTCAGCTTGCATGTACTCAAGATTACTATGCAAGGAGGGATTTACTAAATATATAATTTCTGTTGGGGAGCTTTGCTAATACACTTCTGTTGCTATACTACTTACAAAGCCATACACATATGTATACTTGCATGGGCAAGTGTAAGAAATGCAGAAGGTCAGAGGCAATAATTTGTACCTAAAAGTGTTGATGGTTCAGTGTCAGATAGTATCTAACAGACAAATGTAATCTATACCTATCAAAACATTTGCCTCTGAAAAATATAAAATAATTTTAGGCATAGTGGGAAACCTAAAACTGACCCTACTGGCAGCAGAAGTTAACTCAAGATGATCTAAGGGTGTTCAATCATCAGTCTAAGATGTAGTGAACTCATCCTGCCACCAGGCAACTCTTGTTCTTGCTTTGAGTTTCAAAGCAGCTGTCACCTGGAAGAGGATCTACCTTCCTCAACTTTCAGGAGCTGACATGTCAACAGAAAGAAATCCATAAAAGGAAAGGCACATCTTTCCTCCTCTGCTCTTGGTCCAAAAGATGAAACTGTGAAACATGCTAATCTGAGAACAAACACACAGCTGAGAGTTTGTTTTAGACTAGTATTTTTCCAAGTTCCATTTTATATGGGTGAGAGTTTGCAAGTGCTTGTTTGTTCCTGGAAAGAAAAAAAAAATAAACAGGTTGAGAAATGGGAGACGATGTCATTACAATGAGGCACCAGAGACATACCAGGAACTTAGAGAGTTGGGAGTTTATTTTGTTGACCAAACACCCCCTAGATAATCTTGAGTTGCAATAAGGTGTGTACCAACCTATTTCCAATACAATGAGTTTTGCTAGCAGTCTAAGATGCACTGAATGCATGCTGAGCAGTAGGCCTGGGTCCTATGATGATCTACAGAATCAGCCCCTTTAGGGCTACTCTCCAGATTTGCCTCATGCTCTGGATACAATGTCCAAGCTGCAATGTTTTGTGAACATGTGAATCTTGGACTAGGTCACTACAACATAGATTCCTCTGAAGCATGCAGATGAGGTAGCAGCACTACTGCCTACTACTGCAGCTTCGACTAAAAGGACCAGGAAGGGGCTCCTTGGAAAGAAAATAACAATGATAAATATAATTATAAAACCACAGAAATGCAGTCTGGTCCACGATCTTTGTCTACCCTTGACAAAAGTGACAAATATGGATTGATCTCATTAAAGTACAGTTTTGTACCTACCATAAATGTAGATGTTCGAAGATCCACATTGCTGCAGTCCTTACACTTGGGTAGTCCGCTGTCCTCGGTCGGCCCGAATATCAAAGTATAAGGCTGACGTTGGTCAATGCACATTTGACTGACATCAGGACGTCAGGGTACAAATGCGCATGACCGACGTCATATCCTCAGTCTTTTCTTGCCCCAGATGTCAGAAGACCCTAAAAATAAAGGTCAAAACCAAAAGACAGCAAACAAACAACCAACCATCCTAGTACTAAAAATATGTACAATATATACAATATATACAATATACCTCATATTGACAACCCAACCCACACAACCGCCTCTAACTACAGAGGGGAAGGAAGGAGGGAGGGTAAATTGGACTGCAGCAATGTGGATCTTCGAACATCTACATTTATGGTAGGTACAAAACTGTACTATGTTCTTCATCTCACATTGCTGCAGTCCTTACACTTGGGTAGAATCCCAAAGCAGAGGTAAGGGAGGATGGCCAAACTATAAGGAAGCAGGAGCTGCCAAAATGCCCTGCAAAACAGCAGTGGCAAAACCAGCCCTGGATTTAGAGTAAAGTGGTAGGTGATAATGCCTAGAGAAAGTATGCACTGAACTCCAAGTAGCTGCCTCCAAAATATCCTTAGTTGCCACCCCTCAAAAAGCTGTCAAGTGGCAGTAGCCCTAGTGGAATGAGGCCTAATCCCAGCTGGAATCTCCTTGCCATGATGGGAATAACAGAAAGCAATGCAAAACCCAATATACTTAGAAATAGTTTGTTTTGACACAGGCTTGCCCTGAGAACTCAAAGCAAAAGAAACAAATAACTGCTGAGACTGCCTGAACCCTTTAGTTCTGTCCAAATAATATCGCAACTGCCTGTGTACATCTAAAGTGTGCAAAATCTTTTCCCCTTTATTTTGGGGATTTGCATAAAAAGTAGGCAAATGAATAGTTTGGTTTAAAGCCACACTAGAAACCACTTTAGGCATAAAGGAAGGATTAGTACGTAAAGACACCCTATCCTTATGGAAAATTAAGAAAGGCTCAACCGCCATAAGGGCCTGCAACTCAGAAACCCTTCTTGCAGAGGTAATAGCCAACAAAAAAAGCAGTCTTCCATGATAAAAACTTTAATTCAGTAGTAGCTGCAGGCTCAAAAGGTTGTAGAGTGAGTTTCTCCAACACAAAATTGAGATCCCAGGCAGGAGTAGGAGCTCTTCGCGGGGGTCTTATATTCTTTGCCCCTCTAAGAAATTGCTTGAACAAAGGATGAGAAAACAATGGTGGGTCACAATCATAGTGAGCCGAAATTGCTGCAGCATGAACCTTAATAGAAGAGAAGGACAAACCTCTGTCCAGTAACTCAGTAAGATATTGAAGAGCCACACTTAAATTAGGCTCAGAAACATCAAAATCCTTTGCTGCACTCCAAAATAAAAATCTCTTCCATTTATCTGCGTACACTTTCCTTGTACTAGGCCTTCTAGCTTCCAAAATAACATTCAAAACTTGCTGTGGAAGTGGAGGCCCACTATGGTTCAAAACAGAATATGCCAGGCTGTTAGGTACAGCGAGTGAAGCTTGACATTGAGCAAATGACTGTCCTCCTGAGACAACAGGTGTGGAATCGAAGGCAAAGGCCATGGAGGCTTCCGTACCAGGCTTCTCAGTAATGGGTACCAATGCTGTCGAGGCCAATCTGGAGCTATCAAAATCATCCTTGGCTTGTCTTGTCTGGCCTTTAGTAGTACCTTTGGGAGGAGAGGCAGAGGCGGAAAGGCATACACATGAAGACTGCTCCAATTGAAGGAAAGAGCATCCACTTTCCAAGCTGTGGGATGAAACCTTTTTGTGCAAAACTTTGGCAGCTGGTGGTTTAGTGGAGAAGCGAACAGATCTATGTCTGGAGTTCCCCATGACACTGTCAATTTCTGAAATACATGAGGATCCAATTTCCACTCGTGGGGATCCATAATTCGTCTGCTCAACACATCTGCTAAGGAGTTCTGTACTCCCGGCAGAAACCTTGCCTGAAGATTGAGCTGTAAACTGAGAGCAGTCTCCCACAAAATCATTGCTTGCCTGCATAGAGGATAAGAATGTGTTCCCCCTTGCTTGTTGATGTACCACATGACAGTTGTGTTGTCTGTTAGAATCAACACCTGCCCTGGAAGAAGTAAATCCTTGAAAGCTATTAATGCAAACTGGACTGCTAACATCTCCTTCAAGTTGATATGTAGATGTTGTAGTCTGGCAGGCCACTTGTCTTGTATCCACTTTCCATTTAGATGAGCTCCCAAGCTTTGTCTGAGGCATCTGTCGTTAAAATCTGACTCGCCTCTGGCCGGGTCACAGAGAGTCCCTTGTTTAGGTGACATTCCTGAGCCCACCACAAAAATTCCTTTTGAATGCAAGGTATTATTTGAATGACAGTGTCCAGATCCTGGCAGTGCTGTGTCCATACATTTTTGAGATACCATTGTAGCTTCCTCATATGCAGTTTGGCATTGGGAAGCACCAGAATACAAGATGCCATGAACCCTAAGGCTTGAAGGACTGTCCTTGCAGTCAGCCCGGACTGATGAGATAGTTGATGGAAGTAAAGGGAAAGATTCTTTGTTTGTCCGGGGTCAAAAGGCCATCTGGGATGCTGTATTCAGTCTTACACCCAGAAAGCACATGTCCTGAGAGGGTACTAGACTGGACTTTATTTCGTTCACAGAATACCCCAGGCATCTTAGCACTGCTATCACAAATTCCAAATGATGAAGAAGCTCGTCCCTTCCTTGAGCCAAAATCAGGCAATCGTCCAAATAAGGATAGATCTGTATTCCTTTTAGCCTGAAGAAAGCTATCACTGGAGCCAGAACTTTCGTGAACACTCTGGGCGCAGTAGATAAGCCAAAGGGCAATGCAGAGAACTGATAGTGAGAAGTCCCAGCTCGAAAACGCAGATACTTCCTGCAACTTAGTCTGATAGGAACATGAAGGTAAGCCTCCTTGAGATCCAAAGTTACCATCCAATGATCCTTGCCCAGCAGAGGTAAAAGCTGCTGTAACGTCAACATTTTGAACTTGGGAATGTCCAGATAAGTGTTGAGGATAGATAAATCCAAAATTGGTCTCCACGTGTTCCCCTTCTTTGGTACTAGGAACAGGCGAGAATAAAATCCTAGGCCCACTTCTGGCATAGGGACCGGCTGTATGGTCCCTATTTGGAGTAACAGAGAAATTTGCTTGTGAGCCTCTATTCTTTGTTGAGGAGGAACGTCTGGCATGCCTTTGAAAGGAGGCAAGGTATGGAAATAAAACCTGTAACCGTGGTGTATGATATCCAATACCCATCTGTCTTGGGTAATTAAACTCCAATTTTCTTTGAAAAGTGCCAACCTTCCTCCCAAAGGTGCTGCCAGACGAGAAGGCTCTGGCAGCTGAAAAGGTAGGTCATTGGGTCTGTTTACGAAGGACTGACCCCTGCCCTCACCAAGACTGTGCAGGAGAACTCCCTGTTCTAGGCCTGAAAGAGCCCTGAGCTCTGCCCCTACCACGCCTAGATCTACCCCTAGACTGGGAATCATAAGAAGGATACGTCCACCCCTTAGTAGGCCAATTTCTACTAAACTTTGGAGGCTGAACCTGCAAAATCTTTAACAGTCTGCATAGACTTAGCCTTGTCTTCCATTTTCTTTAAAACTGCCTCAACAGGAGAACCAAACAACACATCAGATTGTAAAGGAGCATCTAAAATCCTTGTTTTAACATGGTCAGATAAATTTTGATCCCTCAGCCAGGCGTGCCTGCGAAGAACTGACCCAGTGGCAGCCACCCTAGACGAGGCCTGTACAGCATCAAAACCACATTGCAAAGAATGCTTACCCACCTGTTCAGAAACATGTACTAAATCTTGTAACTCTTTACAATCAATACCTTCCGCCAGAGCATCAACCTTAGACTTCAATTGTGAAAGGAGATAGTTTTGGTATTTCAACATGTGAAACTGGCAATTCAAAGCCCTCATAGCTAGAGTGGAAGAAGTATAAACTTTCTTTCCCCATCTATCCAAGGCCCTGGCCTCTTTATCTGCAGGAACCGGATTCTTGACAACAGAAGCCTTAACACCTTTAGGCCCCTGGCTAACAGTTTCTGGGTCTGCCCTAGGACTCTTAAAAAGATACTTATGAGCTTCAGGCACCCTGTAATACCTATCCGGTTTAACAGGAGCAGGAGGCAAAGAATCAGGATTAAGAGAAGCCTCTGTAAAAACATCTTCCACTACATCCAAAACAGGAGGTATAGCCAAAGGCCTATGCTGGGGTAAAAACAAAAATTCCCTAAGCCTTTTCCTGGAATCAGAGAAGTCCTGACCTTCCCACTTAAAATGCTCCCTCATGGAATGAAGAGTTTCTGAAAAAGAAAAATCCTCAGGAGGAGAAGGAGTAGAATCATCCACATCAGAATCAGAATAAGGAGAGTACTCCTGCAAGTCTTCAGCCGAAGACTCTGAAACATCCGAAGCCTGCTCAAAACTCCCTAGCTCAGGCTCCACCCTAGGTCTCTTATCAGGAGGGGGCAAAAAACCCCTAATCAAAGTAATCAAATCTTCTGCCATTTTAAGCATATGCTTCTTGGGCACAGTTCCTGAAGAACTAGGGGTGACACCAACTGAAGCTAAACCTGGCCTGCCTCTGGGAGAAGCCTTGGAAACAGAAGGAGAGGGCCTAACCACCCTAGGCAGGGAGGGGAGTATAGTAACCTGAGAAGCCCCATCAGCCTGACCTGCCTCCTGAGAGGCCACATCCTGCAATAACAAAGTCTCTCCCTGGGATCCCAAAGAAACCTCCGGTGGAACCACCGGCTCCACCGACACCTCTAAGAACCGGCGTCCGCACGGACGGTTCTTCTAGCCTAGGCTTAACTGCTTTGTCCTTGCGCTTCTTGAAGAAGCGGCGTCGGAGCATCCGACGGCATTTTATAATTGCACCGCTTCAAGACTAACCTGGCACAATCTAATCTTCTCTTTATAGTGCGCTTATTGAATCTAGCACAAGAGCGACACCCAACAACGCCGTGCTCAGGCCCTAAACAAGGAATACACAAAGTATGATAGTCTCTATGCGGTATCTGTTTCCCACAAGAAATACAATTATTCACTTTTTCTGACATCCGGTAAACCACTGAGGCAAGAAAAACTAAAATATTCCCCAACGGGTACTTAGCCAACTTTGACTCGGTCTGAAACTCCGAAATCGAACAATTTCAGAACGCCAACCGGCACTTGCAACGCTGCTTCTGCATCGGACCATGCGGCAAAAAAGACTGAGGATATGACGTCGGTCATGCGCATTTGTACCCTGACGTCCTGATGTCAGTCAAATGCGCCTTGACCGACGTCAGCCTTATACTTTGATATTCGGGCCGACCGAGGACAGCGGACTACCCAAGTGTAAGGACTGCAGCAATGTGAGATGAAGAACATCTGCATCTGCCTTCAAAAGGTAGTACCAAACTGCACTTTAAACATTCAACTTGCTCAGCAGTGCTTCCAATGGGTTAAACCTTTTCCAGGAAACATATGGACAGGTGTGGAGGCTAATTAAGAGTAAATTCAGAGAGCACCTCATTAAGGAATTGTGGGTTAATGCACAAAATGTCCTAAATGATATGGGTTCTTCTGCTCGGAGTGCCTAGAACTCAGATTCTTCTAGCAGAGAACTTTCTGAAATGACCATCATTGAAAGATAAAGGTCCCAAAGGAGGCATTTCCTACCTTTCCAAGTTGAAATTCAAGTCCCAACTGGGTGGAGTAAGAATGGGTGGGCAGAGATGGAATAGTCTTTACATATCCAATTAAAATGCTGCCTAGTCAGCCACGAGATCATGAAATGCTGAAATTGTGGAAAGATGAACATTAGTAGTGCAACATCTCAGTCTAGAACTGAGGAGATAAAGTCATCAAGGATGGAGAGAGACCCTACAGCAAAAGGGATCAAGTCCCCTTGTCCACCACCAAAGTAAACTTCTTCACCTTTAAAGCTTAAATTATAGGTTCATAGGTGTAAAACTAGGCTATCAACCATTAGAGGCCTTCTACGTCTAGCTATGCAACCCAAATATGAACCATAAGTTTGGTTTATACAGGGGTGATTTACTGACTGTACATTAGAGACATAGGCACCTCACCAGGGTGAAGTTTAAATTACTCATCCACTGGTCCAAGTTGTGCTTAAATAGGGTTAGGGAGGAACTCTGCTTCACATGGATGGGGAGCCTGTTCCAGAATTCTCTGAGAAACATCTTTCTTTCTTTATGTCCAGTCTCTGCAAGCAAAATTTAGGTATTTTGATTTAGTAGTTCTAATGCTGTTTATTTTGTGGATGTGTAAAACCTTCATCAAAACATGGTCCAAGGATGCCTTGTACACCAGGAAAAGATCACCTCTAAGAAATTTGCAAATCATCAAGTAAAGAGACAGGGTTTTGAGGTGAATAGCATACAATACCGTGCTTACTCTGCATTCTTTTTGTAAGGGACTTTTGTGGATGTTTCAGTAGCTTAATGTGTCTGGTCAGGTACATACCAAAGGGGGCATTATATTCTATGAGGAGTCTGATGAGGGCCAAGTACAGTGGTATGATGATCTCATTGGACCTACATGCTGTTACCTTACTTGTAAGTCGAGCAACATAGAAGGATTTTTTTTAATACCCTGGACACATGTTGGTTGAAGGCCAGGTTACTATCTACATGAGGCCCCATATCCCTGACTAGCGAATCAACTTTTAGGGGTATTTTACTGATGATGTAGTTACCAGGGGTGGCAGACTTCCTAAAAGGTGCTATAATGCATTTCTTGACATGGAGTTTTCAGCCATGGCATTGGTTGAAGGCTAGGTTACTACCTACATGAGTTCCCATATCCCTGACTAGTGAATCAACTTTTAGGGGCATTTTACTGATGATGTAGTTACCAGGGATGGCAGACTTCCCAAAAGGTGCTATAATGCATTTCTTGGCATGGAGTTTTAAGCCATGGCATTGGTACCAAGCATTTCTGTGTTAGACTGTTAGACCTTCACGAAGTGTGTTCTCATCTTGGGGGGATTCAATGACTGCTCCCAGTTGCAACATCTGCAAACTTGGTCAGCCAAAAGCCTCTAACATTGGCTTTGACCTCCAAGACGTAAATGCCAAATTGCAGCAGGCCCAACACAGAGCCCTGAGGGACTACACTGGTGACTGGCCTCTTTGTGGAGGTGGACTCACTGATCCTAAGCTCTTGGGTCCTACCTGTGAGCCAGTCAGCTATCCAGCCTGTTATAAAGGGGTTTATGCCTAGTTCCATAAGTTTGCTGACAATGCCCAAGTGGGGTATTGTATCAAATGCTTTAGCTAGATCCAAGTACGCATTATGCAGTGTTTTCCCCTCATCCATTGCCTTAGTGACCTCTTCAAAGAAATCCACCAGGTTCAGTAAGCATGACCTTTCTCTGACAAAGCCAAACTGAGATGGATCCAGTATATGGAGGTCTCCTATGTCCTTGCTGATAACTTCCATGACAATTATTTTCATAGCTTTGCAAATAAGACTAATCAGACTAATGGGGTCAGTAGTTTCCAGAAAATGTTGAAGGTCCTCCCTTATGAAAGCGGATGACTGTTGTAGTCATCCACTCTCATGGCACAAAGCCTATTTTAAGACTACAGTTAAATAGTAATGCCAGGGGGTTCTGAAATTCATATTTTAGACTGTTCAGGCAGCATCCTGGTATGTTTATCAGGGCCCATTAAGGCTGTACTCTTGGCTTCTGCGAGCGCAGCCAGTATATTTTTTACAGTTGGAGGGGCTATTTTGAGGGTATTTCTTTGTGGATGGTTGGGGGCTAAAGTTAGAAATTAATTTATCAGCTAACAGTTTCATTATATTGCCAGGCTCTGTAAATGTGGCACCATTAATCACCAGTTCAGCACATTGCTGTGCTCTGCCGTTGAGGTTTCTCACATAGCTGAAGAAGGTCTTATGGCCATCTTTTACCTGGAAGGCTATCTTAACCTCAAAGTTGGCTTTGTTTGGGACGTCCAAGATGGCTGCACATTCAGTAACAACTTAATTCTAGCTCTCTCAGTGTGAAAATAGAAACAGAGCAGAGAAAGCCAATGGACCTAGATTTCTGGGTAAATTTCAGTAACTGGCTAGTTAAGTGCATTGCCTGGATGCCAGGAAAAAAGAAATACAGAGGACCTGAAGGAAAATCAGCTATAAAAGGTGACAAAAACACTGACTGGGAAAAGTATTGTAGAAATCATCATCATCATGTTCAGACATGACTACTATAATCTAGAGAAAAGTATAAGGCAACTGCACACAGACCAGACTAAAATAAATGAAACACTGATGGAATATATCAACTCAAACAATAAAAAGGCTGGGAAAAAAGGCAAGATGTTTTAAACAGATATTCAGATAAGGTGATAAAACTGAAAAACTCAAAGGTTGAAATGAAAAAAAAGGATGGCTGAATATGAGACTGCACAAGAAGAGATGTTTCAAAAAAATAGAATTAGAGCACATAGTAAAAACCTGAGACTTTGTGTTGTATCCAAGAAGCTGAAAGGAACAGACTGTATTAGTGTTATGAAAGCACAAATAAGCAACTATACTGGTATTCCACAACAGGAATTAACTGAAAGGGTACAATGTGTGTATGCTCCAAACGTAGCTATGGCAAAAGAACCTAGACATTTAATAGTAAAGATGCAATCTTACCAGCAGAAAATTTTGATTCTGACAAACCTGTGGCAGAAGAACAAAGTACTATAAGTGGGAGACAGCACAGTGTTTGTAAAGAATGACTACTCATACACCAAGGAGAACAGGAGTAAATTTATTCCATTATTCACGGAATGTTAAGAAGTAGGCACGAGATTCAAATTGCTGTACCCAGCTGTCCTCAAAATATTTTTCCATGGAGGTACAAAATCTTTTCTGATGAAGTACATGCTAAAGAAGAAATACAAAAGTTTGTCCAAAAAAAAAGTGAGCTGTGAAACACCAGGAGATTCTGATTCTTGTTGTTCTGACAATAAAGACCACAGAGAGAGACTGTGCCACTGAAACCTTTTCCAGTGTTTCAATGCAAAATACTTCAGAGTGGGGAGAAAGCATAAGATTGACTAGAAAAGTCAAGAGTACACTGCAAATGAAGCACAGACAGGGTTTGGGAGATGGAAATGAACAGGTATAGAACAAGAAAAACTGGAAATATTGGACTTTCCTGGACTTTGTTAAACTTGTAGGGGACTCCTAAAGCATATGTCCTACTTCATGTCATTAATGTTTGGAAAAATATTCAGGAAAGGGAAAGAGGAGAGAGAAAGTTAACTGTAAGCAAAACATTTTTTCTTAACAGTACTATTTAAAAAGTACATGATATACTTTGCATGCTATAAAGTAAAGATTTTTCAGTTATTTTTAAATGTAATGGGGATACTAATGTAAATAGGTGCTCCTGTGTTTTCTTTTTCTTTCTCTCTTTTTCCTTGTTCAGTTTTAAGGAATGTAGGCACTGCAATGTAAAAAAAAAAAAAAATTTAAAAAAAGATCACGACAAAAGAAAGTGTGCTTTTCCTCATTCTTGCATCGGGGAATGACTGGGTTAAGGCCATTGGCGTAATCTAGTAACATGTTTTAAGAGAAAGCAAGTAAATGAAAATGAATATTAAATATTATAAGGCTTTTTTCTAGTAAACCATTTTGTGTCTAGTTCTCATGTCTCTAGCAGACAATATGATAAAGAGAAATGGCTTGGAGAAAATGTTTTCTGAAAGCATTCATGTGTTTTCCCAGCTGAGAGAGCTGTAAAGATGAGACAAAACCAAACAGCACTTAAAAGAACCCCAGGCTGTGCCATTGTCTCTCAGCATTGATAACCCTTCTTTTAGATTATCTCAAGTCAGTGTGTATGGCTGTCAGTTTGTAACATTTGTTCTTGTTAGGATGGTAACACTTCAATATTTGAAAAATATACAAAGTTTTGTGTGTCAAGTTAATATGTTTTGGGGGTATTGGGGGCGTGTGTGTATTTTTTCAGGGTGTTCAATAAAACAAAAAGTTCTGTAAGATGTGACAAACTCAAATGGAGAGGGTAAGAAAACTTGTCTAAAATTAACCTGCCAAACAGTAAATGCATGTAACACAAAAGCTGGAACTAGACATTTAACAAAAAAGCTGTCATACATAAAAGGTGGGGATAATAATTTCTCAAGAATATGATGCTTTCTATAATGTCTTTAAACATAATGGTCTCGCAGATAGATGCAAAAAAGAGAGAGTAGTGAATTATATTAAAAAATGTAGAGTGCAGACAGCTATGCTACAGGAGGCACACTTGGAAAGAACTGACCACGTGAATTTGATAAAGAAAGGTTTTCAGGATGGTTATTCAGCAGGATACCTGAGGCAAGGGAAGAGAGAAGTACTTATATAAATTGCAAGAGGTTCTCCAATACTAACAGAAGAGGATAAAAAAAGACAATAATGGTAGATTTGGAGTACTAAGGGGCTACTAGCAAGGAAGGAGGATTACAATGGCATGTATTTATAACCCACCGAAAACTGCTACAATGGAGCTTAAGAAAATTATGGGAGAAATAATCAGCTTTCAAGCAAGGAATACTACTTATAGGTGGGGACTTTGATTTACAATAGTGAAGATGGTGTCTGGGGGGGGGGGCAGAAGGGAAAATTTAACAAAGGAGTGTAGATTATTAAAGAAATTTATGAAAATATTTGGCATGGAATATGTGAAGTCAGTACCAGGAGTTTGGAGTGAATTTACATATTATCCCCCAGGATACAAAAACTGGGCTAGGCTGCACAATTTATATTTCACAGAAAGGTCTTGATACACACCCAATAACTATTTCAGACCATGCACCAAGAATAGCTAAAATAAAAACACAGCGCAATGAAATAAGAATGAGACACTGGTGCTTTCCCTCCTATCTGTTGAAAAGAGAGGAATTTAAGAAATGGGTAGTGGAAATTATTCAGGAACTGTTAGAGAAGATAGATATTTCTTCTGAAAATATAGCTAGGGAGTAGGATAAAATTAAAGTGGAGTTTATAAAAATAGCTTGGAAATAAAAGAAAGGGAGATATGGTTAAGAAGAAACAATTATTTAGAGGGACTGACACAACCAGGCAACTTGCACAGCACAATACGTCTCCAAGTGCACACATCCTTCGCCATCTCCTGGAGGAAGCCAGTAGGCCAATCCCCCTCACTCCTACCTGTCCCTGCCTGATTCTTCCAGTGCATGGGCCACTAACTAAACACCAGTTGCCAGTGCCACAGTCAAAAACTGCAGAAACTTCAAGGACTAACCATACTTGACAAATGCTCTGACCACAGGAATCAGGGTTGCAACTTCAGCATTATCAGGAATCAGGATGGACACAAACCACAAGAAGTGGATGGGATGGAAATCAGGTCAGCTGCTGGAGCAGCAGAAGATAAAACTGAAATCCAATACAGTACTATCAGAATATGTATGTGCCTCCAGTCCACAACTTCAGAAGGACCCACTGAGTGAAAGGGGTTGGCAGTAAGGCTCAGACAAGCTTCCCACTCCAAGAATCAAAGAGTGAATTTCAAGCAGAGCACCCTAGGACATGATTCTCATGAGGAGAACTGCAGCAGCTTTGTGCTGATCAGACTTGCAAAGAGATCAATGTAGGGAATGCCCCATTTCCTGACCATTTCTTCCAACATGTCATTTCTCCCTCATTTTTTTCTTTTCCCTCGGACAGTTAGATAAAAATGTCTCCATGTTTCTTCTCTCTACTTCCATTCCAGTTCCACACCAACGTAAATTTGCATCTACTTCCACAGACCACCTCTCCCATGGGAAGGCACTTCCTTTCACTGTTCTTCCTTCCTCCCTACTCTTTCTCCCCGGTAACATCTTTACCTAACTATATTTCGTTCTCTGCAGCTACACAGTTCCACTAATTCTTCCCTTTTCTTAACTTCATCCTGCTCTCCCCTGAAGTTCAGTAATGAATAGACGTGGGTATGTGTCCAGTACTGCACATGGTGAGACAGATGTACAACATGCAGACATGGTTTGTAGAAAATGCCAGTTAAGCTCCTTATGAAGGGTCTCCTGCATCAGGACCAATGCTGAAACTCTGGAGAAGAGGGTGTTGAAATACTTGCATGCAGCAGGAGTGTAAGAAGGTACAACTGTGTGAGAATCAGTGAATGTTAGAAAAATCTCCACACAGCACTAAAGGGAAATAGATGGTAGTTTGGGTTCAGATGAGGTGGCAGATGTGCAGCAGGTGCATGGGCTGATGGTGGTGGGTTGACCTAAAAGAAAAATCAGTGGGATGGAAAGTGGAGGATATAGGGAGAAAGATAATGTGGAAGAAAACAGACTGTTTAAGAAACTAAATTAAGAAATACATGGGAGGTGGCACATGAATACAGTTGGGAGGATTTGCAGTTCTCAAGAAAAGTAATGAAGGACACGGAAAAAGGACAGAAAATTCTCAACTGTGGAAATTAATTTAAGAGAGGGTGTGAAACAGTACAAAACTAAATATGTAAATTGTGAAAAGCCACAAGACAACTCACGTTTTCTCTTTAGTATCCCTCTCTCTTTCCAAGTCTCTTCTCCTCTCTCAAGATTTACTGGAAATTGACCCACTTTAGAAACTAATGTACATATTGTACATTACACCTGACTGTACATTGCACTGTGCTTGTTCATTTGAATTTATATAGATTGTTTTTTATGCGCAACTAGTCTGAACTACTCTGCTATTGCTTACATTTCTGTATTTTTTGTTTTTGAAATGATTTGTATTTCACCCGGGCAAAGCCTGAAATTGATTAGTACTGTTCAGTTTACCCAGGTAAACAAAAACAAATAAATACATAGATCAATCTTAAAAATGCACCAAAGATAAATAGTTTTTATTTTTTAAAACAGTAACAGAGTTCTTGGATACTTAGCAGCATCGTGTCAAAAGTTAAGTCATCTTTTTTGTGGTTAGAACTCAGTGAATGTTAGGGAAGTTAACCAGATTTAAAAGTTGCAACTTCTTTACCTTATGCAAAAAGGGTGGGGGGATTTGTCTAAAATATCAGTGCTATGTAAGTATTTCACAGTGCTGACTCATTCCAGTATTCCCTCTGAGTGCCTACAGATAAAGTGACCCTTTCTTTGAAAAATCAGCTTAGCAGCAGATTCAGGTAAGGTGAGCTTTCTTCTTTGAGTATTTAGTGGACTTTTTACATGCTTGGGAGCAGCAAAAAAAATATTCTTAGAGGCATTATTAAGCCTAACACTGCCAACCAAAAGACCATAAAACCACAGTAAGAAATTTCTCCAAAGTCAGCTTCACGCTTCTTAAGACAGAAGTGGCAAACTTCACGACACCCATGCTGACGGATAATAGAGGTATGACTGCTGAATCCTACACAAATGCACTTTATAAGCACTTACACGAGTGCATGGATCGTGCAACCCCTAACAGAACCAAGATGCTATCCTTCAAAAAAAGGAAGCCAATCTGGTGGTCCCCTGCCATAAACAAACTCTACAACAGAAGAAAGAAACTGTTGCAAAAAAAAAAAAAAAAAAGAGTAAAATCCCATGATTGGAGAAACTCCCTGGTCAGCCTCAGTAAGAAGCTGAGATCCCTCATAAAATCCTCCAAAGTTAGTTACGAAAACAAAATCGCCACTGACTGTAAAGACAACCACAAAGCATTCTACAGCTATGTCAAGAATCTCAATGGCAACACTCAGATCTGCTCTGAGTTACAGCACAATGGCACTAAATATACAGAACCAACTGATATTGTCAACATCCTGGCAGATAGGTTCAGTGCTACCAGAAGAATGTAAAGTTCCTGTAATCATGGCTGCACAGGCAAAAAACACACTCTCCAAAGCCAAGAACACAGCATCCATGGGACCTGACAACATCCCAGGCTGTGTTCTACATGAACTACAGAACGAACTGGCACCCCACCTAAGTACCATGTTCAATCATAGCCTCACCTCAGGCTATGTGCCCACTGAATGGCGCACAGTGACGGTTATCCCACTTTACAAAGGGGGAGCCACCAAGGACCCCATAAACTACCGCCCCATTAGCCTGACAAGCCTGGTCTGCAAGGCTATGGAACGTATCATCATGGAACTTATAAACAATGACATTGGTAATCTCCAAACTCAGAACCCCACCCAGTTCAGGTTTGTAAAAGGCAGATCCTGTCTCCTAAACCTGATAGACTTCTTTGAAGCAGTCACCAAAGCAGTAGATTAGGGTAAGGTGGTTCACACAGCTTATCTAGATATCACCAAGGCTTTCGACACCATCCCCCACTCTGGAATTATAGATAAACTCACTAAACTAGGTATAAATCCCTATGTCACAAGATGGGCTGCCAACTGGCTCACTGACAGAACCCACACTGTAAAAGCAGCAGACTCCAAATCCAACTTCAGACCAGTGACAAGAGGAGTACCAGAGGGTTCAGTCCTGGGTCTTCTCCTGTTTGGTATCTACTTCTCTGAAGTACAGGCTAACACAGAAGGTCTTTGGCTAACGAAGTTGGCAGATGACTGCAAACTAGGAGCCATAATCAAAACTCCAAATGTGGACATCATACAAAAGGGCCTCGCTGAGACAGATGCCTGGTGTCAAAGCCATGGCCTCAAGCTCAATGCCAAAAAGTGCATTGTCATCTCTTTTGGTAAAAACTCTGTACCCATGAACTACCACATAGGCAGTAGTCTACTTAACACTGAAAGTGTGATAAGAGACCTTGGGACACAGGCGGACAGTAGTCTCTCCTTTAATAATCACATCGCCACAGAAGTCAGGAAATCCTTTTACGTGGCACACCTCATTACAAAAGGTTTCTCATCCAGGAAAAAAGAGGTCATTGTCCGTCTCTACTCGTCACTCATTAGACCCATTAGCCCCTTTTGGTATGTACCTCACAAGACATCTACAACAACTGGAAAGGCTGCAGAAATACCTCACAAAGAGGATTACCGGCCTCAAACAGATGCCCTATGCAGACCATCTCAAAAAAACTGCAGCTTTACTCCATCGCATATCGCCTACTCAGAGGCGATCTCTGCCTAACACACAAAGCTATGTCAAACCCAAAGCTTTTGGACATGCTCAACTTAAAGAAATCCCAATCCCAACGAGCTACATGCTCTAGGGACCTAAACCTTGTCACCACAATAAACAGAACATGTTGGAGGGATAGATTCCTGGTCCCAGAGACTTCCCATACTCTGGAACAAACTACCTATCTATACCAAACAAAGCTCCTCATTAGCACTCTTCAATAAAAATCTTAATGATTGCATGTGAGATAGGAAATTCACCCCGGGGTTCAATTCTGTGGCTCTGCTTGAGAGTGGCAAAGGAAAATAATTTTCTTGGGTGGCGAAAGCCAGGGTACCTTTTGGCTAGGCTTATATATGCCCTAGGGCCAATAGACTAGTACCTACCTATGAACCTATAAACGTATCAGTAGTCAGTGCTTGTGAGGGAGGCACCCAAAAATGGTAGCTCTAGCACAGCACACTTCTAGCAAAAGCCACTCTCAAGTGTTCTGGACTGCTAAAGGTCAAAGGTAACCTAGGAGACAGAGGACTGAGAGAGCCCATTTGAGACAATTGGTCCTGAAGGGCACCACTAGATCCTGCAAATATGAAAATGAGCCACTGAGATTTAAACTATTGTAGTGGAGCTCAGGTTCCACCTCAGAAAGATGACTGGCTTCAGTCTTCTCCAGGAAAAGGAAAACCATCTTTGGATAGAGACAAACATTAAACCCAGAAACAGAATTTCCTGGGAGGGAACCATGGAGATTATATTATCTGTCTCTCAGACTCTTAACGACATGTTTATTTCAGACTACATGGGATGAACTTGCTTAGTGAAGGGCTAATGCAGTCAACATATGGGAAAACACAAATTCCCTTCTGCAAGACGGCACTCATTGCAGCTAGTCACTTAGCAAAACTACAGAGACCTGATAATTCAGATGGCAATACTCACAAATAAAAACTAACAGGGACAACTGTGAACCCTACAAAGTGTGAGTGAATGGGGGGATATGAGGTGGTAGTTTTCGTGGAGATACTGAGCACATAATCAATTATGTGAACTAAACAGATGTAAGAACGACCAGATGGTACATATTCAGGACCTTCTGTACTCCAAGCACAAGGCTTAAGATACTTTAAGGCCTCAAATGGGATGAATGACTCTAATGCAACCTCACTGGGGAAAAATCAGTAGACAAAATCCTCATTTTCAGCTAAGACAATTGTCTCTACTTTCTCTTTGGCCAGGAAGATGGTAAGCAGTTTGGCCAGCAATAGAAGACCACCTGCACAACAAGAATAACCTGTTCTGATCAAGAGGAAATGACAAGTCTCTAGTGTGACTTTGCTACAAAAGCTAAAGCATCTAACAGTCCTAGGTGATGGTTCATTTGTTGATACACGCAGACAACAGGCCTGAAGCCCCCTGGCTTGGTGGTTGTTGGAAAATTAAACCTACTGAGGTGCAGCCTCTCAAACATGAAGGGCTTATTTTTCTGTTGATGGGGACTCTAATGTCTTTGGCTGAACACGGACAAGGGAGGGACTCTGAGAAAGCTGACATGGAGAGTAGCTACCATTCCTTGGCCTTTCTGCACTAGGCAATTTTAGTAAAGGATTAGCCTTTTCTGAATGGTGTGACTTCTAATCTTTTGATTTCAGCTTTATTAGTGAATGCCACTTTCCTCTGGTTAAAGTCTTGCTTAAAAAGGTTACGCCCAATGAAAAAGCATTAACAGCATCCTACTGTACTTTTTGTAGAATGATCAAGACCCTGAGCCATGCATGCTTCCTTACAGTCATTCCAACAGTACCTGTCCAGACTTGGACACTGAAGAACTGAAATATCTGTGACAGGATGTCCACCAATTCCTTTAGCTATTCTCTGTTTTTCTCATCCTTGAGGCAGTTTAATAAGAGCATCTTCTTAAAGAGGATGCCTCCCTATGTGCCCTAACAAATTACAACTCCTCAGACCAAAAGTGTAGAGGAGGAAATGTTTAATACCTGTATTCCAGTCTCTGGGATTCCATACACAGGGTAGATCACTTATATGACCTGAAGTCCCCTGCAGCTCAAGTAGCTAGAGAGATTGCTAAAACAACAGAGGGGTGCATAAACAGAAAGGCAAAACCTTTAGAGGAAGTACTTATACCTAAACCTGTTGGAAAGAATGAGATATTCTTCAACACCACCCAGCCTGCATTAAGTGCTTCAGATCTGAAAATATTGAAGATAATACCCTGAGAGATGGCTCAGAAAAATCCTGAAACGCCAAAACGATGGCATAGGCCACTTCTTTAGAGGTTCACCACTACACCAAAAGATATGAAAAACGTGCACTCACTTTCCATTAAGGCAAACCTGAGAACACAAGAAAGGTAAGGAATGAAGCAAATGATTCAAAAGAAAAATAGACATGGAAAGAGGCATCCATATGTGCTACTCCAACTCATGAATATCATGAAAAAGAAGAAACATTTTGGATATCTCCCTCAGCATTTTCCCCCTCTTAAACACTTTCTACACTCATCAGCCTCTAAGACAAATTTTTATTACAGCAGAAACAATTGTCTAAGAAATAAAAACTTCACTTTATTTTAATACATATTAAAGTCTCAGGTTCCTCAGCTCAATTGCATTCCAAGGGGAAAATACCATACCAGGATGTCATCACTGTAGCAACAGAAAACATCCACCAAGAAGGCTGCTAAGCGGAGGTGCCTGAGACTTTTAACATGTAACAAGAGAAGATGAATATTTTATTTTTCAGACAAATGCTCCTCGTCAGAAACAGTATTCTGGATAAGACTTTTTTTGTAACATCAAATCAGTCAGTCTAATACGCTGTTCTCTTTAGTGTTGGTAAACATAACTGAGCACATCTGTCAGCTTACAATCCTTGCTGCTTCAAGTGATTTTACAGCAGGATCTGCTGTATTTGTGGGTCTACTGAACCTTACAGAAATTCCCTGGATTATTAGCCAGTAGGTGCCTAGGAAGCCAGGGATACTGCCTGAAACAATGTCACAAATCACAAGGGTCTACTTACAGGTACAGATATCGCCTTTTGGAGTCTAAAACATATTAACATATGAAATGCTCCCCTATAAGGCTTAATATCTCTCAAAAACAAACACCCTCAGGTAGAGGCTGAAACGAGATCTGGGGATTGTACTGGTGCACCATGGGATACCTACCTAGCCACGAGCCAACTAGAAGACTTCAAGCTTGTAAATAGACAGAGTCAGAGCCGAGGGTTGGCTCCGATCCCATCAGTAAGAATGAAGGCAAGATAGGACTACAGAACATTATATGTTTTCATAGTAGAAATTGGGACATAGAGAGTTCACTTGCAAACTCTGAGAAAATAAGTAAACAGTTTTACAATTGTGTTTACCACAGCTAGAAGACAGAATGTCTATAGCTAGAGTTTCTTTCTATTGTCTTAAGACAGAGATGATCACTAGGTTTCAAATATAAGGGTATTTGTATTGCTCTGTGACTTCCTAGCAGCTGTACATCTGAGACGAGTACTTTTGACAGAGATATGTTAAGTTCTATTGGTTCCTGTTAGCCTGGGAACTAAGGTCAGAAGTGACAAGAATGATGTAATCTGAGATGACCCAACAGAAATGTTTGATAGTAATTTAAGAACTATCTCAGAGAGAAAGTCAGTGCATTTTGTATTTGTGTCTGGACCTGTAAACATCTCACCAGCACTTGCCTTGCTCTGCAAGTAAGAATTGGTTCGTAGTAACTATCTTAGAGATAGATAGGAAAATAGTAAGATCAGTCTAGATGTTTTCTGTATTTATGTGAGACTGTCCTGCAATGTTGTTTTAAAGTATTTCCTGTGATTTTGAACTCTGTTGTCACTGTATTGGGTTATTGAGTACTGTCTTGCTCTGTTATTTATTATTAAATTTATTTAAAACTTTTAATTGTGGCTGGTTTTGTTTAGAGATATATAAGCTCTTAGAGTACATGCATGTATTTGGTAACACTGTACAGACCACTCAAATATCCTTAGTCTTGGACACGCTTACCATTTGGATAACAGTAACATTACATAGTAAGATGGGCACCCTTTGGTAAGGGCCTTTATAGTAGCTGATAAGTAGTGGTTGGTGGCAGTGATAACTATTGTATAGTCTGGGTAGAAGGGGGCATAACTAGTAAACCTTGCCAGCCTTCCCCAGAAGTGTCTGTGTGTTTGTATATAAATCAAATCTCAAAGTGTGTGTGTATCAGCTACTTGGGCATGGACACAAAGCACTGGTTGGACAGAGAGGGTGCTGGAGGTTTTGGCTTGACCACTTGGCTGAGATCTTAACCCTATACCTGTGCCAGTGGGGAGTCTTTTAGGGATCTGGAAAGAGAGGGAGAAACCAGCCCTAGACTGACTGTGATCTCTGTGTGCTCTTAAGGGAAATTGTACTTTACTGTGCATGTACTTGTCATCCTCCCAATGTGCACGTCCCTCACTGGTGTTAGTGGTGAGGATTGAGGCTCCTTGATTACTGGGCCAGTGCAGGGGCATCACAGAAGCTACCATCTAATCAACAGAACTTCTAAGATCAAGGGCAGCCAAGGAGCATACCCATATGGCTAAAGCAGATCCTTGGGCTTTATGGCCATCTCAAAAGAAGGCAAGTCTCTAGCTGTGCATAAATCCAAAAGAGCAGTTGAAGTTCCTGGCAGACTGACATCCACTGCAGATGTTTGGGAGATGGCATCTGGTTGTCCTCACTGGTGGTCTGTGCAGCATAAGTCAATGTCCCACAGCCTCCTTCCAACTGGATCATGTCTGGTGAGGATCCAGAATAAACCATTTTTGTAATGGGGATGTGCACAAAGCTAAACATCAATTAGTACATTATCCTAAAGCCTTGGTGGGGAATGTGTGGTCACAGGGGTCTCACTGCAGGTTCTTTTACCACCAGTTTTCAGTTACTCCATCTGTCTATGTCTGCACAATTCCATGGGAGATTTTCTTGATGTTTGATCATTGGGGTAAGGCTTTCTTTGGCCTCGGGCAGATGCATCACTCATTAATGCCTCATTTTGAAAGAAACACAATACTCACAATAAGGAACCCTGATGCTTCTCTCCCAAGAAAAGACATGAAGCCTTTTGGAAAAATATGCCTTCCTCAAACACACCTATTAGTCATCTTTTCCAAGTATGTCAAGAATCTTGGAAAGCAAGCAAAAACTTTCCAGGCAATCACTAACGTAGCCATCTAGAAAAATATTTTCATGCAATGCAGTTAATAATATTCAAGATTCATTAGACAAAGGTACTGTTCTCTGAAAGTCACCTGGAAGGGACCACATACAGATGGGGACCACCAACTAACTGCTCATTGCCAAGATACAAGAACAGCAAGTGGTGTAAAATACTCCTTTAGTCATGCATCAAACAGATGTCCTGGACTAAATGAGGAGCCCAGCTCACTTAGTCAGTTCACAAAAGTAGAGGAAGTTTGAATAGAAGGGCAAATATCCACTTGCAGCTAAATCTCATAGATAAAAAGTCATACTGCAGCCGTGATTTCCAAATCAAACATTTTTCTTTACAATCACATTCCAAGGATAACCCTGTATGGATGGTCATTCCCTAGTACTAACATGATTACATTTATGAGCATAAATAAAACTAGTTTTTAGCAAGACTTAGCAGAACGGAGATGCCAAACCAGTTTATTATTTAGCAGACATCGCTACTTCGATGGATTTTCTGACATCAAAAAATACTACACTTACAGCCTCATGGATATTAGTTTGCATTAATAGCATAATGTGTCATTATTAGTGGTTCAACAGGTAGCACACACTGCTTTAGAACTAGAAAATCAGAAGGCTCTGGGTTTGACTCCCACCACAGGTGAATGAACCAATTTTCAAACTGCTGACACTGTAATGCAGCATGAGGGGGAACTGCAATACTGAGCATGCCATCCTTCAGATGAGCCATTAAACCAAGGTCCCAGCCTCTTGATTTGATGGTAGTTCAGATGGATATAAAAGATACCATGGCTCCAATCAAAAACAAAAAAGGGGGGACACTCCCTGATGCCTTGGCAAATTTCCCATAATAGCAGAATACCAACTTGAGTCCCCCATTCCCCCCCCTTGAAGAGAGGCCAAGGGGTATTACCTGGTCAACAGAAGATAAATAAATACATTTACATAGGTAATACAATGATTAATCTCAGACTGTTCTACTAAAACATCTTCTGGTTCTACTGCTACAAAAGCGGCATGTTTCTGAGCAGGAGTCTGTGGGGTTTCTGCCCAGCTTTAAACTACAAATATACTTTTTTAAAGCCTACTGTGGAGCCGGTTCATCTGAATTTGAGTGAATTAGTACAGCCAACATGTAGTAAACTTTCTTATTTCCTGACTGTAATGGTTTAGTTCGGACAAGCTGTAATACTGCTGCAATGCAGAACAGGAGTATATTGAAATGCAGGTGCTCTCCAAGTAGCAGGTGATTCCTTACCATACTTGACTAATGCCCAAAATTAGTTTCCGATTGCCTGCTAAAGTAGTTAAGGCAACCCAATAATAAAAATCTATACATTTCAGTTTTCTTTCTGGCATACAGCCTCCAATGCATGTTTTGCTTCAAACTACCTTCTCAGGAGCTATACCTTTGTCTTTACAGGTGCACTAGCATTTGCTTCACTTTGTCTTAAAATTTAATTTCCCAAGAATCTTTTTTTTGTGTAAATAATACTATCAATGACAAGTGTGTCTGTACAGTCTAGTTAGACAGGGCTGCCCTGTTGACACCAGACAATCAACTTTTGTCCAGTAGGTGAAGTGAGAAGGGCAGACCAGAAGGTAGTAGGAGACTGCCTCTGAAACAAACATCTCTGACTTACTGACTGCAGAAAGCAGGGAAGCACCTAGGGGGCTGGTGGGAAGGACCCTATACTGCAGCAGTGATCATTCTACTCAAACACCTACTGTTATGTTCAGTCTGCTCAAAGAAATATATTACATTCTACACAAGGAACAGCTCTGTAGTATCATTTGTATGGTGTAAGAAGATTAACAAGCAGTATACACTCTGGTCACAGGACCATGGAAGGGGACCACTTACACAAGGATGCACTGGCAAATTCTACTTGGCTTCTAGACAAAAAAAATACTTTATAATGTTTAGGAAAGGTGTGGCTGGATGCCCAAGTCAATGGTTTACAACTGTTTTGTGATGACAGATTTGTGACAACTATTTATGGTTGCTTCCTCCAGGTGGAGACAGCTTTATCCTGCCCCTGCAAGATTTTTCCGTTTTGGTCATAATTAACAGTGCAGTTATCTAACACTTAGACACTGTCCACATGGAAACTGGTTTGCCCTGCTTTCTTGGCACACAGGAAACAGCTACTACTTTAGTTGCCTAAGATTGTCTATTGGGTACAAAACATTTCAGGCAAAAGACTGGTAACTGACTGTTTTGGTTCAAGACCAGTTCTGAGATTACCTTGGGCATAAAAGAGGAGCTGGTCCTAAGTAATAGTCTCTCTAGAAGACTGTGTAGGGTTCTTTACATAACAAATCCTGCAGTTCTGAAAATCTTCTTGCTGAGGCTAACTGCTAACAAAAATGTGGTCTTCTAAACAGAAATTTGAAAGCAGCTGTGCTGATTCAAAGGGGAAGGTCCATTTCAAATTTCAGGTCCTAATGAGGGAATACTGGTCTCACTGGGAGCTTCAGATGAAGCATTCCCTTTAAAAACTGCTTGACTTTGGGAACAGATGGAAGCAGAAACTCCAGGAGCAGGCAAGTTCAGAGATGAGGAAAATTCAAGGCTCTTGCCAAACAATGTTACGTAAAGCAAGATAAGGCTCACTGACATTACCTTAGGTTGAATACCAGTGTCGATACATGAAGAAAGCCTATTCCATTTTGCCAGGTCAGATTTGTTAAAGGCAGATTTCCTGTAGCATACATAACAGATCAGCAGGGAAGGAGTCACAGCATGGGATCAGAGTCCTCACCCTTTTAAAGTCTGTCTATATTATGATCCCCCTTTCAGGCTTAGCAACAATCAAACGGATGAAACAAATCTGTTGTTATTCTTTGATTAGCACTATCATCTGGGAGAACAAAGTTTGCCTTGGCCAAAAGGTGGAGGATTAAGATCATATCTGCTTTGTCTTCTTGTGTGTATGTGTTTGTGCAACACAAAGTGCAAATTTTATTGAAAGAACCACATAATTCTCTAATTGTTGCACACCTTGCACTGGCCCTCTGTGAATGCCTGGTCTGCGCTGTAAGATAACATACCTTCTGGCACTCTAGTAAGATCTGATAGCTGACATCAATAATTTATTATATTATCCCATGACCACACAATTCACCTGCTCAAAAAGTTACACAACCACTGTTAAACAGTAATGCCCCCTCAATGGAAAATAGCTATAGTTAAACCACTGCCAAAGTCTCCTCTCCCAGTGACTGCAGGCCAGTCTCAAAGCTACCCACCGGAGGAAAATACTAGAAAAATTAATCTGCAACCAACTAACAGGATACATCCAGACATGCACTATCCTACCCCCCATCTTCAACAATCACTCCAGATAGAAATCCAGTGACTACACTATACAAACTCCCTGATGACATATTGGCTTGATACTGGTTCACTCTTCATCAATCTAACAAAAAAAAAAGATCAGTCTTGTGAAACACCCTTTTCCTCCTTTCCTGCCTCTAGAAAACAGAAATCAGCCCTTAGGCTCTTAATTGGTTCAGATCTTTTCTAAAGAACAGATATTTCTAATTGCAGTCGGGCTCATGCACCTTCACTAAGGCCTCATTACATAGTGGAGAGCCTCAAGGGTCTATACATTTCCTAGGGTCTCTTCTCCCTTCTAATTAACAAATATCAAACAGATCTTTCCCAATTCCCCATTATTAAGACAAATAAAATTGCGGTTTACTTCAGTTTTAAATCCTCTTGACAAGGTGATCTAGACCAGCTCTTTAACTGGCTTATCCAACACAAGCTCATCCTAAGCATAAAAAAGGCCATGGACTACAGTACCAAATCAAAACCGGTTGGGCCTCTCACATGCGCTCGCGACTATGAATTACAAAATAACAGATGAGCTGGAAACAGTGACCTCCTTTAAACATCTATGGCATATGGATGTTTTTTTTTTTTCTTTTCTTTTCTAGAAAGCCTCACATCTGATCTCCTAAACAGCCAGAGTGAGATCAACTAGTGGCAAATGAATTCTCCTTTCACAATTAGGAAAAAAAAACTTCTCTTCAAACCACTGAAAACAAACAGGATTTTCAACTTGTATCAACAATTCCTGTAAATACCACCACTGACACACACACTTAAGAAAAAGCTAATCGGCTGCCAAGGCACCTAAGATCCAGACTTCTTTTAGGCTCCATGATCTAGAAAGTCAAACCTAAACACCTTATCGTTTGTTTGGAAAAAAAAACCTAAACACCTTATCCTACTTTTCTAGAATACTCTTCAAAACAGCCACCTCCTACAACCTCAGGTCCCAATCAGACTTAATCACAGCATTCTTCAAGGCCCACAAAACAGCTCCACTCAACAGACCTTGCATTTGCAGTACTAGCCTCAAACATTTAGCAGGCAAACTCTAATGAATTAAAATCCATACCCTCCACTGATAACTTCCAAGTCAAACTTAAACATCTTCTCAATCTAGCCCATTGCAATTCCTTTCATAACAGCATCACACAACCATACTTACAGGACCACTAAACACATTTTCTTTTTCTACAATTTCATTCAGCTGATACACCTGTAACATCTCCACACACTTGCCCCACCTTTTTACCCTTCCCCCTTTACTCTCTCAGCTCCCCCACCTTCCTTTCTGTCCATCGCACCCTTACTATTGCCTCTTCCTCCTCCCACTGACCCTCCACCAGTATCCCTCACTCCTCTGCAACACAAGTATTTTACTAGCATTATGACGCTACTTGCTAGTTTAAAAAATGTACACAGGTGTATAGACACTATTATATAAAACTTCAGCTACATTATTCCACTCGCAGTGCATGCAATTACTATTTTTACTTTAATTTTATAATAGCCTTGCTTTCAGTCTCTCAGAAAATTTTGTATTATCATTTTTCTTTTGCATGTGACAATAATTTTGTTTGAATTTTGAACCATATTCTTGTGCTTTTCCTGAAAATGGTCTGTTTGGATCAGTGTTCTACTCTGGCTACCAAATATAATAAATTAAACAAACAAGCAAACTAAATGGCATGCAGATGTAATGCAGCTAATACACCTATCCAGACCTGGCAAGATTCAAGAAGCTGCAGTCCCACACTTAGTCTCTGAAAGGCAATGACAGGTGGGGAAGTGAAAAAATAAAACAAAAACAAGTCTGGCACAGTGAAGGCTGCATAATCAAAGGAACCAGCACCCCTCATACCCTCACAGAACCGAAATTTTTTTAAGCTTAATGGAATCTACAGTCATTAACTTTTTATACTTATGCATTTTAAAGTTGTACTTTATATTTCATCTGCTTACACCACTACACTAGCCTAAAGCCAGCCAGAAGATTTTTATATTAAATAAATACCCTAAGGCTTGGTCCTCCAAACTAAGGCTTTCTTGTTAGAAAAGCACATTGTGTGCAAAAAATCAACATCGGATAGATCTTATTTTACTAGCACAAAAAAGACAAATAAAATGACAATCCCTGGAATCTGTCTCCTACAGACAAATCTGTTGGCAGTATTTTCCAAAGACATCAGCAGCCTTGAAAATATTTCCAAATTCACAACTAAAATCATCAATCAACATAAAACATATATGTAACAACAACATAACTAACTATAGAAGAATCTCAGTTCTGGGTACTTATCAGAGCTCTTAAGGTCACTTGTTTGAAAATGACAGAATGACTCCCAATCGCTCTGTGTGATAAGAAATAAGTGAAGACCATGCAGGCTGCTCCTTTGCTTATACCAAATGTGCTACTGATATCTGTGACATGGGGGAAGACAGTAGCGTAGAGGGATTTTTCAAAGCTTTGAAAACTGGGACAAACAAATGGATATCCACCTGGGGTTAAACTCCCAAGCATTATAAATACAGTGAACCTTATCATGGACATCTAGAGAAATTACAATGTCAGTTAAACAGCAAATGGTTAGTCATGAAGCAACTACAGACCAGGAGAAAACTATGACAAATACAATCTTAAGAAGAACCAGATCATCTACTTGCAAAGAGAAATAAAACAGATATATACAAAGGCCATCTAACTCTAAAATGACTATGTGCAAACAGGTTAAGATACTCTCCTTGCCTATAGGTAACTACCAAAAAGGACTGTACTCACGCCGGGGGTGGGGGTGGAGTGAGAGTAAGAACACAAGTATAAAGACTGTGATTGCAGGACATTATGGAAATAGATAAAATTTTCCAGGGAAGAGTCTCAAAATTTACTTTCAGGCCTAGATGTGCAGAATATCAGATTAGATGAGATTTCAGAGTTAAAAAGTAGGAAAATGAGAATTCTCAACAGAAACATATTAATAAATTTCTGGTTGCAGTGTAAGGACAAAAAGAATTTAAGGTGGGTGTGAGATCCAGCAAACCCCAACAGTTAAACAGGAGATACAACACCCAGAAAAGTAAAAACAGAGGAACACTCAGCATAAGGGATACAAATACAATAAAACTTCTTTGTGAGTTGTACTAGAACTACTCTTCAGGTTTAAGGTTACTGTTAATTCAAACTGCTGATTACTATGACGATTTGTGAAAAATTACAATTGGCAAGTAAAACATGTCATAACAGTAGATAGTCTAATAGATCACTGCTGCAGAAGCCTAAGCAATATGGGTTCTACCTCAGTGCAATTGGCGATCTTCTGAAAGATGAGGGCTCCTTCCTGTTGTTCTGTCAGGAGAAAGACAAATGGAATGAAAAAGCTTCACGGCATTACATGCTCAGGAGGGAAGGAAGACTCATAACAAAAACTGCTAGGAAACAAATCAAACAGTAACTGTATAAAAAAAACCCCAGACAAATCCACAGCCTGGCACACCACAAAATAAAGCAAAAAAAGGGGGATGGAGGGAGGAGAGGCTACTGCAAAAGTGATCTAATAGAACATCTGCTGTTAAAGTTTCACACACGCAGCTGTAACATAGATCAGTTTACGGTGCCTTAAACTATATGGGTAAATTATCATAAGCTAAAGGAAGAAAAAAAAGGGAGATGGCCAATAGACAAATACTGGAAGCCCCTGGAATAATATGGTCCTAATAAAATGTGTTCTTGCCCTGGAAAAGGTATCCAGTTTGTAGTGCTTTGTAAAGGCAAGTACGGAGGACCATGTTACTGTCTTCAGACTACTTCTAGTTTCTAGGATTCAAAGATGGCTGCCATGCTGTAAACACTGCTAAACTGCAGCTCTTCAATTAACCCGAGGAAAATCTCTGATCTGAGTGGATATCAGGAGGTTTAAACATCAAATTGATGATAAAAAGTTGCATTTATACTGACCTAATCTAAAATCAGTTAAAAAAGTGAGAAAAAAAAGTATTTATCCATCAGGATTACAAGTGATTACTTTGCTCTGAAGAGAGAAACAAACAAAGGACCGTGTGCTTTCTTTATTCTACCTTTCTGCTTGGGGAAAGAAAAATCTTGCAACAAGGAAGAACCATGGAAACAACTACTACTAAGACAAAGTTGTCAGAACTACAGTCGCCAGTAAAGGATGGAACTGCAAAAAAAACAAAGGATTACTAGACAGCAGGAACAACAGAAACCAGAAACTAGATCCAGGACTGATCAGCCACTAAACATGGAGGATATCAAGCACGCTTTACTACCTATACAGGAAGCTCTAAAGGACTTGACCTCACAAATACAAACATTTGGAGTTTTATGCAATCAATTGCTTCAGAGAATGGACAAAACTGAGACCAGAATTTCTGAAATAGAGGACAAAATTGACATGCTGGAGAAAAATCAAAGGTATGTGATGTGGATGTACAAGCCATGCAAAATAAACTTATTGATTTAGAAGCAAGGTCTAGAAGAAATAATATTATTATAAGAGGAATCCCTGAAAACATCCAGTATGCAGAGCTAATACCAGCCATAACACAAATATTTGAAATACTGTTAAATGATGCTGATGGGGTGAAACAGATTGTAATAGAAAGGGCACACAGAGCTGAGAGAGGTACAAGCTTCTACTATGCCTAGACCTGTATATGTTAAGATATTGAACTTTCAAGATGTTAGCAAAATACTGTTTACTGCAAAAAAAAATGGTGGCTATGTTATGTGGAAAAATGTTAAAATATTTCTGGCTCAAGATTTACCATTACAAGTAAGGCAGGCTAGACAGTCTTTATCTGCTTACTGTAAATTTCTGACTGATAAACAAATTAAATTCCAGATGAAATACCCCAATATGCTTACATTTATGGTGGATGGCGCTAAATATTCTGTTTCCAATAAAAATCAGGCAAAAGAAGTGTTTCTGAAAGTTTTTAAAGTTCTACCTGCATCAGAGGGCTGAAAAGAACTTCAATTGAGACTGGCATGTTCCTGTAGTCAGATCCAGCATGTATTTTACCTCAAGGCTTTTCTAATCCTTTGTTTCTTCACTAAACTGTTCAGGCCTCTGAAAAAGCAATAAAACTGTTTGTTTATGCTAATCTGAGGGTCTGCTGTCTGGTTTCCAGACTTTTATGGCCTCCAAGGTCTATTTCCATTGTGTGGTAAACAGGAAATGCCTGGATTTCAACTGAGAGTGTAGATTTGGATGTAATACTTCTTGTGGTCCTGCTGTGAAAGAGGTCCCTTGTCGTGAGTATTTCTGATGGTTTCCTGGCTTGAAAAGACAAAGAGAACTGAAAATAATATGATAATGTTCTTTTTATAACTAAATGACATTACAGTATGTACTTAAAGCACATAATAACATGTACTTTTACTGTTTTTTTCTTCTTTTATAGGTGTGAACCAAAATTGTTTTTTTTACTATATGCAGTGAGTGGCAGGCACTGTGTAGGGTACAGATCTAAAATGTAGGATGTATTTTTTTTTTTTCTCCTCTCTTCTGTAAAAAGTTTATGTACATAATGATTGCAACAAAACAGATACTTAAGGTAGGATAAAATAAGTACCCAATCTACTAAAACTTTCCTTTACACAGTAATAACCTTAGAAATGAGATTTGTTTAACTAATAGTTAAACCAAAGCTGTAGTTAAGTAGCGGTGTTTGGTAGGGAATGTGCAGTTTAGACTTTGATGTAGATATGCTAGAATATATAGGTTGTATGTTTAGGAAATGTTTTAAATGTTATTACCTGAAGTTTTTCAATGTGTTGGTGTGTTTAACCTTGTTTATATTTTCTCTTATACAAGACCTATATAAATCCTGGTCCAGGGGTAAAGTGGGTAAGCACTGGTTAGGGACAGTAGGAAATGCTTCCAGATTAGATATACTGTACAGTCAATACATGTCAATTTCATAATTCCCTCTTATATTGTTATTTGATACCAAGACCTGTGAATGTGGGAGTTGAACTCATGGAATGTTAAAGGGCTCCAGAACTTGAAGAAGAGAAAGCTGTTGCTACACATATTATTACAGGACAAAGCACTGTTTGTATTTCTACAGGAAACACATTTGATGAATGAACAATGGAATGATATTAGAAAAAAGAACTGGATTAGAGAGCTAGTGACATCAGAAGGTAAGACAAACAGTGCGGAAGTGGCTATAATTATCAAAACCCAATACAAAGATAGGATTTTAGACTCCAAAGTGGATCCAAATGGGCGATGGTGTTATGTGATTTTATCGGATAATGCATTTGATAAACCTATCCTACTTTTGAATATATATGCCCCATGCAATGATCAACACAGTTTCATAGCATCATTATATCCAATATTAACACAATATGATGGTTATTATTTTGTTGTGGGTGGGGACTGGAATACCTATCAAAATCCAAAGTTGGATAGGTCTTGTCCACAGAGAGCATTTAATAAGCAGGCCGGGATAGCATTAAATGATTTTAAGGAAGATTTTCAATTATATGACCCCTTTTCTTATTCACAAGATATTAATAATGCAAATAAATATACCTTCTATTCACCATGCCACAAAATGTGGGCTAGAATAGACTACTTTTTGATATCTAAAGCACTAACGAATTTAGAACCAGTGGTGGTTATACATACTCATCTATCAGATCACTCAAAAATTTCATTAAAATTTTCTAAAGATTTAAAAGACACAAGAAGGCATAGGGGTTATAATTGGTCACTCAACCCAAATCTTTTAAGTAAAAAGAGATAGCAGATGGAATTATAAAATATTTGAAAGAATTTACAGATAGCTTGAAGCTCCAAAAACATACCCCTGACATTGAATGGGCAACAGCTAAAGCTCAAATTAGAGGATTTCTTATACAAAAAGCCTCATATTATAAGAAAATTCATAATAGTGATATTCAAAAACTAGAAATAAGAATAAAACAACTTGATAATGAGCTGATTCAGAATTTTAACGCTCAAACTGAGGAGGAAATGTTGAAGCTTCAAAGGGATCTCTTTTGCTTCATAATAATAAATTAACACTTCAAGAACATAGGTGTTTAGTGAAATATGCTAATAATGTTCAAATACCATCAAAAGCACTGGCAAGGATTATAAATCAATCAAAAACAACTGGATATATTTCGAAATTCAGTATAACGACACAATATATTCTAAAACTGAGGATATTGTTGATGTTTTGGGAAAATCTATACTAAGGTGTATGAGGGGCAAACTGATAGGTCTCTACATAACCAGAATAAAAGTTTTCTGCAAAAATTAACTTTCCAGAATTAGAAGAGAGCCTGCAAAGTGACCTGATTAAACCTATTTCTAAAGAAGAAATAGTATATACAATTCAACATATGAAAGTACATAAGTCGCCAGGGCCTGATGGTATTACAGCTGAATTTTACAAAGAGTTTGCTGATAGTTTGGGAAAAGAATTGTCTCATGTATTTAATTATATAACTAAAAATAAAATTAGTGACCCCCACCTCAATGCGTCAAAAACAATTTTCATACATAAAACCAATTCGGATCCCCTTAACCCAGATAATTACAGACCAATAGCACTAATGAATGTGGATATGAAAATTTTAACATCAATTATAGCATCGAGACTAAAGAAGGTTTTGATATATCTAATTTCTAAGGAACAAGCTGGATTTATGGCAACTAGACAAACCAGCGATAACACACTTACACTGCATAATATGATGACGTATGCTAAAAAACAACTTTAATATCTATGCTCTTATAATAGATGCCCAGAAAGCATTTGATAGAGTAGACATAAATTTTTTGTTTGATGTGTTACCCTATTTTAACTTGCCCCAAGAATTCATTCAGATGCTACAAATATTATATAGTAATCCATACACTACGCTATACATCAATAGGACTTATTCTAACAGAATACAGATTAAAAATGGTACTCGTCAGGGTTGTCCCATGTCCCCTTATTGTTTAACCTATATCTAGAACCCCTATTTTTATATATCAAGCAAAATTTGTATCATAATGCACCAATAATTTATAGGAATAAAATATTAATGTCAGCATTCGCCGATGATCTTATTATTTATTGTACAACCCCAATTTCAGACAGTGAAAAGATATTAAAGCTCATAAACGAATTTTCAGTAGTTTCTAATTATAAAATTAACTTACAGAAAACGAATATCTTCCCATTAAGAACCCCAAAGCCTTTTTCACTAATGGCCCTGATGGGGAAGTTAACATGTAAAGAAAATATTAAATATTTGGGTATCAACTTCTCTACGGATAATAAGGACTTTTATAACAATAATGTTAAAGGAGTATGGGAACACATAATAGCTGATTGTGACAGATGGAAGAATTTAAAACTACCGGTATTAGCAAAAGTATCAATAGTGAAAATGAATATACTACCACGAATGTTATACATATTTAGGTCTGCCCAATTATCAATTTCAAAAACAGTTTTTAAACAAATGCATAAAGATCTAGCTAAATTTATCTGGAACCCAAACAGAACTAGAATATCTTATGAGAAATTAATGACCCCTAAAACAAGAGGGGGACTTGAGCTACCAAACTTTGAAGCATATTATTTGATTGTAAACGCTAATAAAATTTTAAGAATTGCTAATTATGATGTAACGAATACAACATGGATACCAACTTGGGTGGTCTTGAATCATAAGCATATTTTGGATAGGAAAATAAATCCTAAAGCATTGCCCTTTATGGACAAAATTAGTCTGATAAAATATGGGGTCATGGACCACATAATAACCTGTGTCTCATCTTTGCAAACTTTATTTCAGTCCGTAGATTTATTGCAATATATGATGGTTCTTCAACCTTTCCACAGGAATCCTAATTTTAAACTAAATAATCAGCTGATCGATCTCAGCAAATTTCCATTAATACTTAATCTGACTCTATTTGATGTTTTTAATAAACTTGACTTATCGGCTTTACAAATTAGACAGGAAATGAATCTACCTAGAAGTTACATTGTTATAATGAGACAAGTTAAAGAACTTGCCTTGAGCTACTTTAGGAACTTTAAACCTGCAGCGGATTTGTGGATAAGTGCTCTGAATTGTGGCAAGCTATCCAACAAGACACTAAATTTATAGCAACTGCATATAAATTAATTAAGGATTTGAAATTTCAGGACAAAATTTTGCTTTCAGAGTATTGGGTAAAAAAGTAACAGTAACAGACAATCAGATATTAAAAGCAATTGATATAACTAGGAAATCAGTTTCTTTTCAAAACTGATGTACACGCAATTGATGATTTGGAACAATGCATATTACACACATCTTAGATTACATAAATTTAACCCTAGGAATTCTCCAATTTGTCCATACTGTGCAGATCAAACAGCGGATCTTCTTCATATGTTCTGGAGTTGTAAATGCGTATATAAACTTTGGAACTCTCTTAAAGTACAACTGCAAAAGATGGGTTATCAAAGTTCTACACTGTCATAGGAATTTATGATTCTACACATTCCTCCAAGAGAGCTTTCCAGATCGCAAACTATTATTTGTATGAATACTTTTTTGCTGATGAAACTCTATATAGCCACAAATTGGCTAGAACCACATAAGACATCATGGAATAATTTTAAGCTTGTGGCTATAAAGCATATACTAGCACATAAATTACTTCTGAAACAAACTAACAAAAATATTAATAACCCGAAAATATGGGAAAAGGTCTTCAATATTATATTAGCATGATACTGATTTTAGGAATATATTAAATATAGGAAGCATTTCATGTAGATATTGTATAAATGGTTTGTAGTAGTTATAGTGTATTATGTGTGTGATGTTTATTGTATTTTTGTAATGTTTTTGGAAAATATATTTCAATAAAAATTTATTATGGAAAAAAAAGAGACTACTTCTAGTTTCTACCTTTTTCCAGAAAGTCGCCAAAGCCCTTGTGGAATGAGCTGTAACCCTGCCTGGAAGTGGCTTGTTATGGAAAAGTATAACAAAAGGCAACAGCATGAGAGAATCACCTGGAAAATGATGAGCTTTCAAATTGGTTGTCCTTTCCTCTTAATTTCATAAGGAGGCAAACGGATGATCAGCTTTCCTGAAGGTTCAAGTTTTGTCTAGGTAGTATCTGAGCTGCCTGTGTACAACTAGAGTGTGAAGGATCCCCCTTGGGTTCAGGAAAGAAAGGAGATTAATAATCTGGAATAAAGTAAACTCAGAGTGCACTTTACACATAAAGGTAGGATTTGTTCTCAAAGGGAAACCCTGTCACTGTGGAAAACAAGGTAAATTTGATGTACCATAAGAGCTTGCAAAGACACTCTCCCAGTAAATGAAAGAACAATGTGCAAAACAGTCTTTCATGTTTCATTTCAAATCCACCTCATGAGCTGGCTCAAATGGAGACAGAGTAAACTTCTCAGGCAGAAAGTCCTGATCCGAAGGAGGAGCCACCTACTTCCTATATGGACTAGTAAGTAAAGCACCTTTCAAAAATGGTTTAACTTGAGCATTATTACAAAAAAGGGAGATCCAACGGCAGAGAGGGAGAAATGGCTGACAAATGAACATTGACAGTGGAATATGAAAGGCCATTTTATAAGTACCTAACATAAACAAATCAAGGACCAGAGGCAACAGGGCCTGAAGAGGATCCTGTTTCTTTAACAAGCACCAACTAATAAAATCTTTTCCACTTGCACATATATGACTTTTGGACAACAGGTTATAGTGCCTCTTTTAGTACCTGCCGCAAAATCCTCAGAAAGAAGGTACTCAAAAGGTATTACCATTCTATCATTCAGGCAGTTCGCTGAAGAGTTTCTAGACTGGGGTCAAACTCCCCCTGTCTTGTGTGAGTAAATCCAATCAGTGGAGAAACTTGTGGCAACTGTCCTTATCCAAACTGATAAGAGAATTTCTGTTGCCTTACTGAAATGGGAATCACCACAATTTTTGGAGAGTCCCTCTGGATCTTTAGAACAACCATGGATATCGGATAAAAAGATGGAAAATGATACAAGAACAGTCCCTTCCACTGGAATGAGAAAAAGTATAGTTTTGTACCTACCATAAATGTAGACGTTCGAGTGCTAATACAGCTGCAGTCAAAACAGATGGGTTCTCCTGCCGTCAGGCGGGTCCTCGGTCGGCCGAATTCCAAAGTCTAGGTCCAGCGTCAGATGTCGTCGCTTCTTCCCTGACGTCAGTGCGACAGGGGTATAAAAGAACCAGCCGACGCCATTTTCTTCAGTTTTTTTGCCCCAGATGTCAGGTGCCCCCAGAAGGAAGGCAAAACATAAATTTATGTAATAATGCAATGCAATATAATCAAAAAGCAGTAGTTGCAAGCAAATACAACATAAAAGAATACCCCAATCAGGTTGTATGAGGAGGTGTTAGCCATTAGGCCTGTCCCAAGAGGGGAAGGAGGGAGGGAAACCTGGACTGCAGCTGTATTAGCACTCGAACATCTACATTTATGGTAGGTACAAAACTGTACTATGTTCATCGTGCATACAGCTGCAGTCATAACAGATGGGTAGAATCCCAAAGCTAAAAAAGGGGTGGTAGGCACTAAGTGGAACTAGAGGAGCCAGGATGCCCTGCAAGACTGCAGTGGCAAAGCCCGCTCTAGATTTGGAGTATAATGGTAGGTGATAGTGCTTGGAGAAAGTATGTACAGAACTCCAAGTGGCTGCTTCCAAAATATCTTTGGTAGGAACCCCCCTGAGGAAAGCTGCAGAGGTAGCTGTGGCCCTTGTGGAGTGAGTTCTGATGCCTGTAGGTACAGTTTTACCATGAAAAGAGTAACAAAAGCGTATGCAGTGGGCTATCCATTTTGAGATTGTCTGTTTGGAAATAGGCTTCCCTTGAGCACCTGTAGCATAGGACACAGAGTTGCTCTGATTTTCTGAAAGGCTTTGTTCTGTCCAAATAACGGAGCTGTCTGTGAATGTCCAAGGAATGTAGTAGTCTCTCCCCTTTGTTTTGTGGATTAGGGTAAAAGGTAGGTAAGTGGATAGCCTGATTCAAGGCTACCCTGGATACTACCTTTGGCATAAAGGAAGGGTTGGTTCGTAAGGAAACTCTGTCCTGATGAAAAATGATGAAAGGCTGCACAGCCATGAGGGCTTGTAGTTCCAAAACTCTGCGTGCTGAGGTGATAGCCAGAAGGAAGGCTGTTTTCCATGACAAATATTGCAGTTCTGTTGAAGCAGCTGGCTCAAAAGGAGGCAGGGTCAGTTTTTCTAGAATGAAATTGAGGTCCCAAGCAGGTACTGGTTGCTTCCTTGGGGGTTTTATATTCCTAGCCCCTCTGAGGAACTGTCTTAAGAGAGGGTGAGAGAATAAAGGAGGATCAGTGTTGTATTCTGCAGAAATGGCTGAGGCATGGATTTTGATGGAGGAGAATGAAAGTCCACTGCTTAGCATCTCAGCTAGGTACTGTAATATTCGAGGTAAATTCAGTATTCCAGGATTCTGACCATTTTTCTGATTCCAGGCACAAAACCGTTTCCATTTTGCGGAGTAGGCTTTTCTAGTAGAAGGCCTTCTGGCCTCCAAAATGACATCCTGCACCTCCTTGGAGAGTAGGGTCTGTTGTGAATTTAAGGAATCCTCCATGCAGCTAGATTGAGTGTTTTCAGCTGACTGTGAAGAGTTTTGAAGTTGTGCTGAGTCAGTAGAAGAGACATTAGAGGCAGGATCCATGGTGGGGAATGCGTCAGGCTCCTCGGGAGTGGGTACCAGTGTTGTCTTGGCCAGTCTGGAGCAATGAGAATCATCTTTGGTCTGTCTGCTCTGGCTTTTAATAGAACTTTGGGCAGCAGAGGAAGAGGTGGAAAGGCATAAACTGTCATTGTTGTCCGACTGAAAGAGAGTGCATCTACTTTCCAGGCCTGTGGATGAAAGGTCCTTGAGCAGAATTTTGTCAATTGGTGATTTCTGTGGGTAGCAAAGAGATCTATGTCTGGCCTTCCCCATGCTTGAATTATCTTTGTAAAAACTTGAGGATGCAACTTCCATTCGTGTGGATCTGTCATATTTATGCTTAGGTTGTCTGCCAGCGTGTTTTCCTTGCCTGGCAGGAACTGTGCTTGAAGTTGGATTTGTAATTCCAGAGCCATGTTCCAAACAGACATGGCTAGCCTACATAGGGGATATGAATGGGTTCCTCCCTGTTTGTTTATTTTCCACATCACTGTGGTGTTGTCTGTCCTTATCAATAGCTGGCCTGGATGCAGTAGGTCTTTGAAAGCCATAATAGCATTTATTACTGCTAGCATTTCCTTTTGATTGATGTGTAGGTGCTTTTCTTTTTGGGACCATTTGCCCTGAATGCACCGATCTGTCATGTGCGCCCCCCAGGCGTAGTCCGAGGCGTCTGTTGTGATGACTTGATTTGCTTGAGGCTTGCAGAATGGGAGACCTATGTTTCTTTGGCATGCTTGAGCCCACCACAGAAATTCCTTTTGAAGGCATGAAATCAGTGGTATAATTGTTTCCAAACTGTGGCTGTGTTGAGACCATAAGTTTTTTAGGTACCATTGAAGTTTCCTCAATGCAGCTTTGCACATGGGATTAGCAGGATGCAAGATGCCATGAATCCCAGAGCCTGCGGGATTTTCCTTGCAGTCAGCCTGGTGAAGGTTGCCAGTTTTCTGAAGTATTGAGTGAGTTGCCCTTGTTTCTCTGGCGTGAGGTAGGCCATCTGGGTGTTTGTATTCAAGCTGGCACCCAGGAAAATTATTGTTTGAGAGGGTATTAGTCTCGATTTCTTTTTGTTGACTGTGTATCCCAGAGAATTCAACAACATCATTACAAATGCCAGGTGTTTCAGAAGTATGTGTTTGCTGTCCGCTTGGATCAGGCAGTCCAAATATGGGTATATTTGTATCCCTTGAAGTCTGCAGACGGCAATTACTGATGCCAGGCATTTCGTGAACACTCTGGGTGCAGTAGATAAGCCAAAGGCAATGCAGAGAATTGATAATGGGTTGAACCTGCAAGAAATCTGAGGTATCTTCTGCAATCTTGTCTGATTGGGACATGCAGGTATGCCTCCTTGAGGTCCAATGTTACCAGCCAAGACTCCTTGCCCAGCATGGGAAGAAGCTGCTGTAATGTGAGCATCTTGAATTTTGGTACGAGTAAATATGTGTTTAGGATGGATAGGTCCAAAATAGGTCTCCAATCTTTGCCCTTCCTTGGTACCAGGAATAGTCTGGAATAAAAACCTTGACCCTGTTCTTGTGCAGGTACCTCTTGAATAGCTTTCATGTCCATGAGATCTGAAATTTGCTTTTGTGCCTCTGCCCTTTGATTGTGTGGCAGGTTTGGCATGCCTCTCATTTTTGGAAGGGTGTGAAAGTGGAATCTGTAGCCTCTGTCTATAATGTCCAGGATCCATTTGTCTTTTGTGACAATATGCCAATTTTTTCGAAAATAATGTCATTTTTCCGCCTAAAGGTGCTGCCATTTGAGCTTTGCTTGGCATGCAAAGGGGAAAGTCATTGGTTCTGCTTTCTGAATGGCTGTGAACTATCCTCACCACTTCTTGGTGTAGGTGCTTGCCATTGTCTGCCTCTAAATGATCCTTGAGATTGCCCTCTACCCCTCGGGCACCTGTATCTACCTCTTTGAGGTCTGTCCGTGGCTGGAAAGGGCCAATTTTTTGAAGGCCAATTTCTACTGAAACGTGGAGGTTGTACCTGTAGGAAATCTTTCACTGTTTGCATTGATTTTGCCTTTTCCTCCATTTTCTTTAATACCTCCTCAGCTTTAACACCAAACAATACATCTTTTTGAAGAGGTGCATCTAGTAATTTAGCTTTGACATTATCTGGTAAGGTTTGCTCTTTGAGCCAAGCATGTCTACGTATGACTGATCCTGTAACAGCAGCTCTACATGAGGCCTCTAAAGCATCAGAACCACATTGCAAGGTATGTTTACCCACTTGTTCTGCACTATGCAACAAATCCTGTAACTCCAAGTCTGGTTGTTCAGGTTGTGACATTTTGCTTTTCAACTGAGATAACAAAAACTGTTGATACTTTAACATATGGAACTGACAGTTTAATGCCCTCATGGTTAAAGTGGCCAAGGTGTATACCTTTTTCCCCCACCTTTCTAAAGCTCTGGAATCTCTCTCTGAAGGTAATGGATTTTTGGCAGTGGAGGCCTTAATTCCCTTGGGACCCTGTGAAATAGTTTCTGGGTCAGCCGCATGGCTTTTGTATAGGAATTGGTGTGAATCAGGAACCCGGTAATACCGGTCAGGCTTGACTGGAGGTAAAGAATCTGGGTTAAGGCTGGCCTCTGAATACACATCATCTAGTATGTCTAAGACAGGAGGGATAGCCAGAGGCCTGTGCTGAGGGAGCAAGAGGAAATCCCTGAGCCTTTTCTTGGAGTCTGAGTAATCTTGGCCTTCCCAGTGGAATTGTTCCCTCAAGGTATGCAAGGTTTCCCCAAAAGAGTAGTCCTCAGGGGGGGGGAGACAGAGGGAATGGACTCCTCTGCATCAGAATCTTCAAAAGGGGAGTATGAATGTTCCTGGTCTTCAGAATGTTCTGAAGTAATGGAGGCCTGGTCCGAGGAAGGGTATTCTTCCTCCACTCTGGGCCTTTTGTCCGAGGGGGGTTGAGAACCCCTGATAAGAGTAATCAAATCCTCAGCCATTTTGAGCATCTGCTTTTTAGGCATGGGGCCTTGAGAGGGGCCCTGTGGAGCTTGTCTTTTAGTATGCATGGCTGCTTTAGATTTAGTGAAAGCCTTAATGGAAAAAGAAGAAGAAGGCCTGAAGACACCTTGAGAGGTGGCAGGCCTGTCTAAACTCTGAGTTTCCCTGCCAAGAGTGGCTTCGGTATCTGTAGTCGGGGTGTGGGCCGAAGAGCCTGCGACCTTGGGCACAGAAGACACCGCTAATGAAGTGTCATCGGTAGTCAGGGGCTGCGTAGGCACCTCGCTGAGAACCGGAGCACCTGTAGTCGGCTTTAGCATGGTGTCGGTAGAAGTCGCGGACCTCGTATGTCGGTCTTTATCTTTGCGTCTTTTACTCAAAACTGGAGTCGAAGTATCCGACGACATAATGTAATTAAACTTTTTTCCAAAATAGTGTTGGGCAAACTCCGCCCAACGCTTAATAGTGTGTCTGTTGAATGTAGCACAAAAACGACAGGCCGAGATGTCGTGGTCTGGGCCTAAGCAAGGAATGCACAGGGAATGGAAATCCTTATGCGGTATTTGCTTCCCACATGAAATGCAATTATTAACTTTGTTTGACATCGGTCTGAGGCAAGAAAAGTTTCCCCAACGGGGTACTTAGCTTTCAAGAACACTTCGGTTGAAAAATATTCGTAATCTCAGGAGCTGGCCGACCGGCACTTGCGAACTGCTTCTGCTTCGGGCACCGCGCGGCAAGAAAGACTGAAGAAAATGGCGTCGGCTGGTTCTTTTATACCCCTGTTGCACTGACGTCAGGGAAGAAGCGACGACATCCGACGCCGGACCTAGACTTTGGAATTCGACCGACCGAGGACCCGCCTGACGGCAGGAAAACCCATCTGTTATGACTGCAGCTGTATGCACGATGAACATCATCCGTCTTACTCAGACCTGTGTGCAAGGAGTCATGGAACAGAATACCTCCCTTCAGAACAGACAAGCAAAGACAATAGATATAATTGAGGTGCTTTCCCCCAAGCTGGATCAATTCTTGGAAGACCCAAAGATGGAGTTTCTATTCATGGTCCTGCTCAGCTTGTCTGTAACCAAATTTTGCTCAGATAGACTGTATGAAGCCTAGTCACATTGTGCTGTGTTGCTACCTCTCAGGCTATCATACCAAGTCTGCAAAGGGGTAAGATTTGATACCTCCTCTGTTTATGTACATGACTGTGGTATTGTCTGTATATACCTGCAGAGATCCCAAGGACCAAAGATGATTCACAGCCTTCAAAGCATTCATAACTGTCAACATATCTCTGACATCTATATCTACAGGATCCTACTCAGCTTGTACTTTTTACCACTTTTGAAACTGCTCCCCATGCCAGGTCTGAAGAATCTATGGTAACTGACTGGGGGGGGGGGGGTCAGAAGACAGACTGCAAGCTATCTGATCTACCCACCATCTAGTTCTCTCTCTCTTTACAAATCCTAGAATTGGCATCTAAAAGTACAAAGGGGGTAGAAGTTGAGTCCAGACTGATCTCAGATACCAATGTATTTTCCTCATCTGCAGTCAGACCACACTGATGCCATGTATCCCAGAATACTGAGAAACTTCCTTGTAGGTTATGTGGGTTTGACTGGAGAAACTCAGAAAGAACTGTTGAAACAAGTCTGGTGGAAGAAAGGCTATTCCCATGGCAGAGTCCAGCAAACATCCCAAAACAACATACTTCAATTTTATCTGAAAACCAATATGGAGCAGAAGTACCTCAACAGATGAAAGACTTCTGACAGCTGAAAAAATATCCTGCAAAGATAAGACCATCATCACAGTATAGAAACATGTGACTGCCTTGAAGTCTACAATAAGCAATGACCGGAGCTAGGCATTTTGTGAATACCCTTGGTGCTGTGGACAGTCCAAAAGGCAAAATAAAGAACTGATCATGTAAACTAAATACAGCAAATCATAAGTAACACCCAAAGTGCTCTGGAATGGCGGTGTAATAAGCATCCTTCAGATCCAGCTTTACCAGGCAAGCTAGAGAGGGAAACAGAGTTACAACAGACTGGAAAGATAACATTCCTGAGCTTTGGAATAGTGACAAACATGCTTCAGAAAGAAATACCCAGTGCATTCCTTAATGATTCTTCTGTTTTGGGAGCTAGAAAAATTCTTGAAAAGAAACCTTTGCCTATGCCATGTCTTGCAGGATAGGAAGGAACAGCCTGATCTGCTTCCCTGGATAAGAGAGAATCCCTTTGAAGGGGGCGAGTCCCACTGACAATTGCACCCCTGATGGATTACCTTCAGAACCCATCACTCTGAAACAATTTGATACCACAGGGGGAGGTAAGTCTCAGAACGTGGAAAAGTTGTCAGGAGGGGTGGGGGTGGGGGAGCATGTTGATTGAGAGACATGCCCTTGATTATTAGAGGTATTTCCTATCCTTTTAGAACCTCCTTTCCACAGCTTTTTGAAACCCTGTTTGATGGTGCCTTGCTGCTTAAAAATGTTCATGAGAAGGGGAAATTACTACTTATTCTGAAAATTGAACTATGAAAAACTGAGACTCCTTAAATCACCTCAGCTGCAGAAGGGCCAAACAGAATCTATTTAACTAAAGGATATTTTAAAATCTCACATAGATCATTATCATGAAGATTTTGATAATGAAGACAAGCAAATCTCCTCAAAATGATCTGGGGAGCAGTTGAGGATGAATCAGCAGCATCATAAGCACACTTAGTCACATAAGAAACAGCCATCACAGAAGCATTTAAAGAAATTTTATCTCAGACTGGAGGAAGGTTAGCCATTAAGTTTTGTATTTTCTCAAAGGATAACAATAAAAAATTTAACATACGAGCTTGGCAGTTTAAGATTCGAAAAGTTGAAGTACTAGAAGAATTCAATTTCTTCCCTAATTTTATCCATTCTTTCTCATCCTTTTCAGGGCGAACAGGGTTAGCAGTTGTGATTGGTTTAGCAGAAGCAGGTTCAGATAGAGAAACAACTGCTAGACCTGATTTACGATTAGAAAAAAGGTACTCATTTGAGGTACCTTGTGTAACTAGTGAGACTTCCTGGTGAAAGGAGGCAGACCATTAGGTAAGGTGACAGCACTGAGAAAAAACATTCTCTAAAGCAGGCAAGGCAGTAGGGACAGCTACAGCTGTGGATATCTCTAATTTACTAAATCATAACACATCTTTGTGCCACACAAGCTTCATCTTGGTCCCACTGAAAAACCTGTTTCATCTTGGATAAAGTGTAAGAAAAATAATATTTAGCAGGGACATCTGACGAAATACTTTCTTCAAGATAAATGTATTCTGACCAAAGAATTTCCTGAAGTACAATCATCCTCCTGCATTATTTGCTCTTCACACTGAAATTCCTTGTCAGAAAGGACATGAACTCTTTTTGCCCGAACAATGACAGGACAAATAAAAAAGCATTAATATGTTCCTTAGCAAATCCCAGTAAGCCTGCCATGTCTAGAGATATATAAACGTTATTCACATTAAGCATACTGTCCCTGAAAACAGACTGAATCATAGTAGGTAGACTGGTTCCAGCAGCCACCACCCTATCTCGGCCAAGTGAAAACCCTTCACCTGACACTTTTACTCACACTGGCAAAAGTGTCTCTTACTAGCCCACCAATGGCATTCCTACAGCCACAGAAGATGTGGCTACCTCCCTTGGTCTTTGGTGGCTGAAAAAGCTACACCAAGAGGACTGTGGGGAAAAGATGGGCAGACTGAGGAACAACAAAGTGTCCACTGTAGAGTTACCCACCAGCAGCTAAGGCCGAATAAGATATTGGCAGGCACCCAAAGACTCCTTACCAGCTTTCTTTTTGCATGCAATGAAATGTACTTCAGAGTACCAGAGTTTGCTCAATAGGTAAGCAGAGGAAGATGTCGAAAATGAAGAACTTGCAAATTTAAAGTCTTAGTCAAAAAAAAAAAATTTTCTTCACAAAAAGTTCAAACAAGCATACACATAATTAGTTCCTTAAAAAAGAAAATTTAAACCCTAGATAAATAATTTGAAATTTTTATGGGACATAACTGCATAATCTTCACTAATGCCTTTCTAAAAGACAGGCAATAACAGATAACACTGGACTGAAATAGTGTCTTGTAGTTTAAAATGCTATGACAGTAGCACGCATGTGTACAACTATGCCTTTGCAGTAACACTTCAACCACTAAGCAAAGACACTATTTCAGTCCAGTGTTCTCCATTATCGTAATTTAATCCTCAAAGTCCTCAATATATTCCAAGAAGGAGCAGCAATTGTAAGATTGTAAAATTCTTCATACTTGTGGTGTAACCCAAAATTCCAAATAAAACAAAAGCACTAATGCACCCGATACTGCTACACAAATTGAGTTCACAATTCCACTAATCCTGCAGAACTGAACTTATTCCGGTAAAACTGTACTAGCCTGTTAAATCGAGGTTATGTGGTTTATATCATCATTTGTGATCAATGTCATTTTCCACAGTTATCAAATCTTCTCGAACACTGTTAAGGTACTAGTCATTTTTTATGACTAATGGTAGGTAGCAACAAGATTTTTAAAGAACTGCACAATTTCAACAGTGGTTCTCATTCATTTGAGGATCTAAATGAATTACATAGTTCAGGATTACAAAAATCTAAACGTATTGCATCTTTCACAGTTGAAACAATCTTTAAAAGCTTTCCCCTTAAATGCCTATACTTAAAATACATATATATCATTAATTGCTCATTATATTCTGCATACCTTTCATTCACTTTAAGCAAAAAGCTCTATTTTACACAAGTACATATCTGCAAATGATTATATGAGGGAGGTTAATTTTGATTACTTTTTTATGCTATGGTAAGTAATGTTAGATACGCAACACCATCAATCTTGTAAACAATATATAAAATATTTAGTTATTACTTTTTTCCTAGAATACTACCCATACTGTTTTGCATCTTTCAAATATCTATTTTTAAAGTAAAAAGCCCTCTGACATTTGTAGACCTAAAGAGCACAGATGTTGATTTATCATTATTAACAGCTAAATTACTGGCCTTGCACTACTTATTCATTTTGGTCAGGGCAAACAAAACATTCAGAATTTTCTGATTGGTTGTAATGGCACTTAATTTGCAGCTGTCTGCTTGACTATGCAAACAGCACTGGTTAATATTTAAATCACAGGCCACTGTCAATTTGGGAAAACTGTTCCTATCTGGAGGGCTAATTTTTGAAGATGTACACAGTTGTTCTAAGTTAATAGGTTATGGGGTTATTTTGAGAATGTATTGATTTTTTTGATTGAGCATTTTCAACAAAAGGTCTTGAAAAACGTGACTTGGGTTCAAACAGAGATGACAAGAAAAGTACAGTTGTGTACATTTACCATAAATGTAGATGTTCGAGTGTATTCACTGTTGCAGTCATTACATTTGGGTTATCTGCTTGCAGGTAGCCCTCAGTCGGCCTGATTATCCTATGTTGGTTGCTGTCTCATCTTCCATGACTTCAGGTAGTCAGGGGTATAAAGCATGCAGCCGACACCATATCATCAGTTTTTCTTGACCAAGATGTCAGGTACCCCAATAATGGGAAGCAATTATATACAAGGTTACACCTCAAACAAAAAGCAAATACACCAGAAAGCGTTAAGTATAATAAACAAGAAGACAGGTATAGTCAATAGAAGTCAGGGGGCTGGAGGGAGGGTAACCAGGACTGCAACAGTGAATACACTCTAACGTCTACATTTATGGTAAGTGTACACAACTGTACTATGTTCTTCGTGTTTCGTGTTCTTCGTGGGTATATTCCCAAAGCTAAGGAAGGGAAGAAGCAATTAGAGAGCATTAGGACCAGCTATTAGGCCCTGCAGGACTGCAGTGGCAAAACCAGCTCTGGATTTAGAAAAAATTGGCAAGTAGTAATGCTTGGTGAAGGTATGTACAGAACTCCAGGTAGCGGCTTCTAGGATGTCCCTGGTAGGGACACCTCTGAGAAAGGCTGAAGAGGTAGATGCAGCCCTGGTGGAATGTGGTCTTATCCCCTGTGGGGTAGGCTTTCCATGGTGCTTATAGCAGAAATGAATGCAATGGCCTATCCACTTAGAAATGGTTTGCTTTGAAATGGCCTTCCCCTCTGCCCCTGCAGCAAATGCCACCAATAGTTGTTCAGATTTCCTGAGAGGCTTAGGTCTTGTCTAAGTAAAATCTAAGTTGTCTGTGCATGTCCAAGGAGTGCAGTATTCGTTCCCCTTTGTTCTGTGGATTAGAAAAGAAGGTTGGCAAATGAATGGACTGATTAAAGGCCACACTGGATACCACCTTGGGCATAAAGGAAGGATTGGTCCTGAAGGACACCCTGTCCGCATGAAAGGCTCCACAGTGCCATGAGGGCCTGTAATTCAGACACCTTTCTTGCTGAAGTGATGGCTAGAAGGAAGGCTGTTTTCAAGAAATTAATTTCAACTCTGCATTTGCAGCTGACTCAAAGGGACGTACAGTGAGCTTTTCCAATACAAAGTTAAGGTCCCAGGCTGGAGTAGGGGCTTCTCCTGGGTGGTCTTAAGTTTTTGGCTCTTCTGAATGGTCTTAAGATTTTGGCCCCTCTGAGAAATTGCTTCAACAGTGGATGAGAGAAGAGGGGAGGCTCTGTATTATAATGTGCTGAAATGTCCGTGGCATGAATTGTAATGGAAGAAAAGGAAAGGCCCTTGTGAAACATCTCAGTTAAGTACTAAAGAATGTGTGGTAAAATTGGGGCACTGTTGTGCCCATCCCCTGAGTCTTGCTCCAGTAACAGAATCTTTAACATTTTTCAGCATAGGATTTTCTAGTACTAGGCCTCCGTGCCTCCAGAATGACATCCATCACTTGCTTACAGATGGGATGGTAACAGAGAGCTCAGGTAATTAGCCAGGCTGCAAGGTTCAGGGTCTGGAGCTGGGGGTGCAGAATCTGGTCCTCCTGTTGGAGAGCAGGGAAGGGGTCTGAGGCAGATGCCATGGTTCCAGCAGTGACACATTGCACAAGAGGGGGTACCAGTGTTGGCGTGGCCAGTCTGGTGCAATGAGAATTGTCCTTGGTTTGTCCAGTTTGAGCTTTGGTAGAACTTTGGAGAGGAGAGCAGAGGGGGAAAGACATAAACTGATAGGTTTTTCCAGGTGAAGGACAGGGTATCCACTTTCCAAGCTTGCCTGTGGGGAGTGCTTGTGTAGAATTTGTCTAATTGGTAGTTCCGAGGGGAGGCAAACAGGTCTATCTCTGGGCTCCCCCATTTGTTTCTCAAAATGTTGAATATCTTTGGTTCCAGTTTCCACTCGTGTAGGTCCTTGAGATTTCTGCTTAGGTCATCTGCCAGTGAATCTAGTTTGCCTGGCAGGAATTGAGCTTGTAGATGAACTTGGTAGCTCAAGGCTGTGTCCCACAGAGCCATGGCTAGTCTGCAGAGATGGTATGAGTGGATTCCCCCCCTGCTTGTTTATGTACCACATAACAGTGGTGTTGTCTGTCTTTACCAATAATTGTCCTGGAAGAATGTGGTTCTTGAAGGCCGTCAGAGCATTCTGTACAGCTAACATTTCTTTTTGATTGATATGCAGGTGCATTTGACTCTGGTTCCATTTGCCCTGAGTGCACTGCCCTGCCAAGTGAGCCCACCATGCATAGTCTGATGCGTCTGCTGTTAGGGTTTGAGCGGCAGGGGGTAGAGTGAATGGCAGTCCCTTGTTGTGGTGGCAAGCTTCTGCCCACTAAAGGAACTCTATCTGTAGACAAGGGATGATCGGAATCATTTATTCTAGGTCCTGAGAATGTTGACACCATAGGCTTTTTAGATACCATTGTAGTTTCCTCATATGCAGTCTTATGGAATTAGTAGAATGCAAGAAGCCATGAACCCCAGGGCTTGCAGTATTTTCCTTGCAAATAGCTGGGTCTTTGTGACCAGTAGTTTGACGTATGCGGTCAAACTTGTTTCTCTGGCGTGAGGTAGGCCATCTGGGAAGTTGTATTCAAGCTTGCTCCCATGAATATAATTTGCTGGCAGGGTATTAGATGTGATGTCGTTTCGTTTATGGTGTACCCCAGAGAAGTTAGTAATTTCTTTACAAATGCCAAATGATTTAATAGTATGTCCTGGCTTTCTGCCTGAATTAGAAAATCATCCAGGTATGGATATAGTTGAATATTTCTTTGCCTGCAGTATGCAATAACTAGAGCTAGGCACTTCGTGAATACCCTGGGCGCAGTAGATAAGCCAAAGGGCACTGCAGAGAACTGACAGTGCATGTAACCTGCTTTGAAGTGTAGGTATTTTCTGCAAGATTCCCTTATTGGGATGTGCAGGTAGGCTTCCTTTAAATGCAGTGTTGCCAACCAGGCATTTCTGCCTAGCATGGGAAGCAGCTGATGAAGAGTTAGCATTTTGAATTTTGGGATTATCAAAAACGTGTTTAGGATAGACAGGCCCAGGATAGGATGCCAGGAATTGTCTTTTCTGGGTACCAGGAAAAGTCTTGAGTAAAAACCTTGCCCCCATTCCTCTTTTGGGACACGTTGAATAGCTCTGATACTTAGAAGAGAAAGAACCTTCTTTTGAGCCTCTGCCCACTGATTTGGAGGTAGGTCTGGCCAACCGTTTGTGGTTGATAAGGAGTGGAAGTGGAATATGTATCCTTGGGAAACTATATTTAAAACCCATTTGTCTTGGGTAATGAGTTCCCAGTTGTTTGCATGCAGAGTGATCTTCCCCCTAAAGGAACAGTCATTTGAGCAGGGCTTGGAAGGTTTAAAGTTAAGTCATTGTCACAGTTTACCATAGGGGGGTATCTTACTACTCCTGGCTTTGGAAGTGGGAGCCCCCCACTGCTTAGGCCTGTGAGTACCTTGAGACTGAAGCCTGGGTGGTCTACTGGTCCTGGGTTTGGACTGAGAAGGCCTGGAAGAGGCAGGAAAGGCCCAATTCCTAGAATGCCAGTGCATACTAATCTGGGAGGCTGTACTTGCAGGAAATCTTTAACTGTTTGCATAGATTTAGCTTTTTCTTCCATCTTTTTAAGTAGTACTTCTGCTTTGTTGCCAAACAGGCAGTCTTGGTTTAAGGGACCATCCAGTAATTTAGCTTTAACATGATCTGGCAAAGTTTGCTCCTTAAGCCAAGCATGCCTTCTAAGTACAGATCCAGTGACAGCAGCCCTGCAAGATGCCTCTAATGAATCGTCAGGCGGTCCCTCGGTCGGCCTAATTCCAAAGTCTAGGTCCGGCGTAGGTTGTTGTCGCTTTCTTTGCTGACGTCAGTGCGACAGGGGTATATAAGACACAGCCGACGCCATATTCTTCAGTCTTTCTTGCCCCAGATGTCAGGTGCCCCCAGAAGGAAGGCAATACATAAATTATATATATAAATATATTCAAGCAATGCAATGTAATCAAAAAACAGTAGTTGCAAGCAAATACACCATAGGAGGATAACCCAAATTAGGTTGTATGAGGGGGTGTTAGCCACTAGTCCTTTACCAAGAGGGGAAGGAGGGAGGGAAACCTGTACTGCAGCTGTATTAGCACTCAAACATCTACATTTATGGTAGGTACAAAACTGTACTATGTTCATCGTGCATACAGCTGCAGTAATCACATATGGGTAGAATCCCAAAGCTACGCACAGGGTGGTAGGCACTAGGTGGAACTGGGATGAGCCAGAATGCCCTGCAACACAGCAGTGGCAAAGCCTGCTCTAGTTCTGGAATACAAAGGCAGGTGGTAGCGTTTTGTGAAGGTATACACATAACTCCAAGTGGCTGCCTCCAAAATATCTTTGGTAGGAACTCCTCTGAGGAAGGCTGTAGAGGTAGCTGTGGCCCTGGTGGAGTGGGACCTGATGCCTGTAGGGACAGATTTCCCATGATAGGAGTAACAAAATCATATGCAGTGGCCTATCCATTTTGAAATTGTCTGTTTGGTAACAGGCTTCCCTTGAGCTCCTATAGCACAGGACACAAAAAGTTGTTCTGATTTCCTGAAAGGCTTTGTTCTGTCCAAATAATAACGTAGCTGTCTATGGATGTCTAAGGAATGTAGCAGCCTTTCCCCTTTGTTTTGAGGATTGGGGTAAAAGGTAGGTAAGTGTATGGCTTGATTTAAAGCTGCCCTGGATACCACTTTAGACATAAAAGACGGGTTGGTTCGAAGGGAAACCCTGTCCTGATGGAAGATGAGAAAGGGCTGCACAGCCATGAGGGCTTGTAGTTCCGAAACCCTACGAGCTGAGGTAATGGCCAAAAGGAAAGCTGTTTTCCATGACAAATATTGCAAATCTGTTGAGGCAGCTGGTTCAAAGGGAGGCAATGTTAATTTTTCTAGAATGTAATTAAGATCCCAGGCTGGCACTGGTTGCTTCCTTGGTGGTCTTATATTCTTAGCCCCTCTGAGGAACTGTCTTAAAAGTGGGTGAGAGAATAACGGTGGATCCGTGTTGAATTCTGCAGAAATGGCTGAGGCATGGATTTTTATGGAGGAAAATGAAAGTCCACTGTTCAGCAGCTCAGCTAGATACTGTAATACCAGAGGCAAATTCAGTTTTCTAGGGTCCTGGCCTTTTTTCTCATTCCAAGAGCAAAACCGTTTCCATTTTGCGGAGAAAGCCTTTCTAGTAGATGGCCTTCTGGCCTCCAGAATGACGTCCTGCACCTCTTTGGGGAGTAGGGTCTGTTGTGGTGTTAAGGAATTTTCCATGCAGCGAGATTGAGTGTTTTCAGCTGACTGTGAAGAGTTTTGTAGCTGTGCTGAGTCAGCAGAAGAGGCATTAGAGGTAGAGGCCAGGGAGGTGCATGTGTTAGGCTCCTCAGGAGAGGGTACCAGTGCTGTCTTGGCCAGTCTGGAGCAATCAGTATCATCTTCGGTCTGTCTGCTCTTGCTTTCAAGAGCACCTTGGACAGAAGAGGCAGAGGTGGGAAAGCGTACACTGTCCATGCTGTCCAACTGAATGAAAGGGCGTCTACTCTCCAGGCCTTTGGATGAAAGGTCCTTGAACAAAACTTTTCCAATTGATGATTCCTGTGGGAGGCGAAGAGATCTATATCTGGCCTCCCCCATGCTTGGATTATCTTTGTAAACACCTGAGGATGCAACTTCCATTCGTGTGGATCTGTCATATTTCTGCTTAGATTGTCTGCCAGCGTGTTTTCCAAACCTGGCAAGTACTGTGCTTGAAGTTCGATTTGCCCTTCCAGAGCCAAGTTCCAAAGTGTCATGGCTAGTCTGCACAGGGGGTATGAATGTGTTCCTCCTTGTTTGTTTATGTACCACATTACTGTGGTGTTGTCTGTTCTTATCAATAATTGCCATGGATGCAGGAGGTCCTTGAATGCTGTAATTGCATTTATCACTGCTAGCATTTCTTTTTGATTGATGTGAAGGTGCTTTTCCTTTTGGGACCGTTTGCCTTGAATGCACCTGCCTGTCATGTGCGCCCCCCAGGCGTAATCTGAGGCGTCTGTTGTGATGACTTGATTTGCTTGAGGCTTGCAGAATGAGAGACCTGTGTTTGTTTGACATGCTTGGGCCCACCATAGAAATTCCTTTTGCAAACATGGAATTATTGGTATTATTGTTTCCAAATTGTGGCTGTGTTGAGACCATAGGTTTTTTAGGTACCACTGAAGTTTTCTCATATGCAACTTTGCACATGGGATTAAAAGAATGCAAGATGCCATGAAGCCCAGGGCCTGCAGGATTTTCCTTGCAGTAAGCCTGGTACAATTTGCTAGTATTTTGAAGTACTGAGTTAGTTGGCCCTGTTTTTCTGGCGTAAAATATGCCATCTGGGTGTTTGTGTCCAAGTTGGCACCCAGGAAAGTTATTTTCTGAGATGGTGTTAGCCTGGATTTCTCTTTGTTGATTGTGTATCCCAGAGAATTCAGTAACCGTGTTGCATAAGCCAGATGTTCCAGAAGTATGTGCTTGCTGTCCGCTTGGATCAGGCAGTCGTCCAAATAAGGGTAAATTTGTATCCCTTGAAGTCTGCAGTAGGCAATTACTGATGCCAGGCATTTCGTGAATACTCTGGGCGCAGCAGATAAGCCAAAGGGCAATGCAGAGAATTGATAGTGGATTGAACCTGCAAGAAATCTGAGGTATCTTCTGCAGCTTTGTCTGATTGGGACATGCAGGTATGCCTCCTTGAGGTCCAATGTTACCAGCCAAAACTCCTTGCCCAGCATGGGAAGAAGCTGCTGTAATGTGAGCATCTTGAATTTTGGTACGAGTAGAAATGTATTTAGGATGGATAAGTCCAAAATGGGTCTCCAGTCGGTTCCTTTCCTTGTTACCAGAAACAGTCTGGATTAAAATCCTTGACCTTGTTCGTGAGTAGGTACCTCTTGAATAGCTTTCATGTCCATGAGTTTTGAAATTTGTATTTGTGCCTCTGCCCTTTGATTGTGTGGCAGGTTTGGCATGCCTCTCATTTTTGGAAGAGTGTGAAAATGAAATCTGTAGCCTCTGTTTATAATGTCCAGGATCCATTTGTCTGTTGTGATAACATGCCAATTTCTTGTAAGTAATGCCAGCTTTCCTCCCAAGGGAGCTGCCAGCTGAGACTTGCTTGGCATGAAAAGGAGGAAGTCATTGGGTTTGTTTTCTGTATTGTTGTGCACTGTCTTCGCCACCTCTTGGTGCTGGAGTTTGCCATTGTCTCCCTCTATATGATCCTTGAGATTGTCCTCTGCCCCTTGTGCGCCTGTATCTACCTCTTTGGGGCTTGTCCGTGGCTGCAAAGGACCAGTTTTTAGAAGGCCAATTTCTGCTAAAACGAGGTGGTTGTACCTGTAGAAAAGCCTTGACAGTTTGCATAGATTTAGCTTTTTCTTCCATTTTCCATAGTATCTCCTCAGCATTAGTACCAAATAGTACATCCTTTTGTAAAGGAGCATCTAGTAGTTTAGCTTTAACATGATCAGGCAAGCTTTGTTCCTTAAGCCAGGCATGTCTACGAATGACTGATCCTGTAACAGCAGCTCTACTTAAGGCCTCTAAGGCATCATAGCCACATTGTAAGGTGTGTTTACCCATTTGTTCTGCACTACGCATCATATCCTGCAATTCCTTCAAATCTGATTGTTCAGGTTGAGACATTTTATTTCTTAATTGTGATAACAGAAACTGCTGATATTTAAGCATATGGAACTGACAATTTAAGGCCCTCATGGCTAGGGTGGCCGAGGTGTATACCTTTTTTCCCCACCTTTCTAAGGATCTAGATTCTCTTTCGGAAGGTAGTGGATTCTTGGCAGTAGAGGCCTTCATGCCCTTGGGGCCTTGAGAAATGGTTTCAGGGTCAGCATTATGGCTTTTGAAAAGAAATTGGTGAGAGTTAGGAACTCTGTAGTACCTATCAGGTTTGACTGGGGCAGGAGGCAGGGAATCCGGGTTAAGGCAAGCCTCCGCGTAAACATCATCAAGTATGTCCAAGACAGGAGATATAGCAGAGGTCTGTGTTGAGGTAACAAAAGAAATTCCCTAAGCCTTTTCTTGGAATTGGAAAAGTCTTGGCCTTCCCAATGGAAGTGTTCCCTCAAGGTGTGCAAGGTTTCCCCAAAAGAAAAATCCTCTGGGGGAGATGCAGAAGGAATGGACTGTTCTGCATCAGAATCTTCATAAGGGGAGTACGAGTGTTCCTCTACATCAGAATGTTCTGAGAAAATGGAGCCCTGTTCAGAAGAGGGAGAATCTTCCTCCACTCTGGGTCTCTTGTCTGGAGGGGGTTGGGAACCCCTGATAAGAGTAACTAAATCCTCAGCCATTTTAAGCATCTGCTTTTTAGGCATGGGGCCTGGGGATGGGCCCTGAGCAACAGGCCTCTTGGGATGCATGGCTGATTTGGACTTAGTAAAGGCCTTAATGGAAAAGGAAGATGAGGGTCTAAAGACACCCTGGGTGGAAGTGGACCTGTCCACATTAGGAGGCTCAACACTCACCGTGGCTTCGGTGGTTGTAGTCCGAGTAAGGGCCGAGGTACCTGCGGTCTCGGTTACAGAAGACACAGCCAAGGAAGTGTCGTCGGTAGTCAGGGACTACATAGGCATCTCACTGAGAACTGGACCACGTGCAGCCGGTTTTGGCGTGGTGTCGGTGGAGACCGCGGACCTCGCATGCCGGTCCTTGTCCTTGCGTTTTTTTGGACAAAATGGTAGTCGGAGTCTCCGACGACATTTTATAATCAAAGGCTTTACCAAAATAATGTTGGGTGAACTCCGCCCGACGCTTAATAGTGCATTTATTGAAAGTAGCACAAAAGCGACAGCCCGAGACGTCGTGGTCTGGGCCTAAACAAGGTATGCAGAGGGAATGGAAATCCTTATGCGGTATTTGCTTCCCACAAGAAATACAATTGTTAACTTTGTCTGACATCGGTCTGAGGCAAGAAAAGTTTCCCCAACGGGGTACTTCGCTTTTAAGAAGACTTCGGTTTCCAATTTTTCGTAAATTCAGGAGCTGGCCGACCGGCACTTGCGAACTGCTTCTGCTTCGGGCACCGCGCGGCAAAAAAGACTGGAGAATATGGCGTCGGCTGTGTCTTATATACCCCTGTCGCACTGACGTCAGGAAAGAAAGCGACAACAACCGATGCCGGACCTAGACTTTGGAATTCGGCCGACCGAGGGACCGCCTGACTGCAGAGAACCCATATGTGATTACTGCAGCTGTATGCACGATGAACATCCACATTGCAAAGTATGTTTTCCAACTTGCTCAGCAGAATGCATCCTGTAATTCTTTATTTTCAGCACAGTCAGGAATCAACATCATTTTCTCTTTAAGCAATCCAATTATATGCTGCTGATACTTTAACATATGAAACTGGCAGTTTAAGGCCCTAATGGCCAAAGTAGCAGAAGTGTATACTTTCTTACCCCATCTGTCCAGTGCCCTGGAATCTCTATCAGAGGGGGTAGGGTATTTGGCAGTAGTAGCCTTAATGCCTTTGGGTCCCTGTAAAATGGTTCTGGGAGCCGGAGGTAAAGTGTCTGGGGCCAAGCTAGATTCCAAGAAGGCATCATCTACAATGTCCAGTACAGGAGGGTTAGCTAAAGACCTGTGTTGAGGTAGGAGTAAGAATTCCCTAAGCCTCTTTTTGGAAATGCTCCCTCAAGAGTATGCAAAGTTTCACCAAAAGAGAAATCCTCTGGAGGGGAAGCAGAGGGAATGGAGTCCTCTGCATCAGAATCCTCATAGGTGGATAACGGCAACTCCTGGTCATCAGAGAAAACAGAAATTTCAGAATCCTGATCAGAAGAATCATAAGGAAAATCAGTCCTAGGTCTCTTAGGGGGAAAAGGGTGGCTTCCCCCTGATTATAGTAATAAGGTCTTCAGCCATTCTTATCATTTGTTTTTTAGGTATAGGTGCTTGACCATGTGGTCTGGGCGTCGGTTTTCTAGGCATGGATCATGTTTTAGGCCTTGAAGAAGGAGATGGCGTCGGTTTAATGTGCAAGTCAGTAGGCCTGAATACACCCTCAGAAGCCGGTGCCTGCATAGTGGCTCCGGACCCATCTAAGGTAGAGACATCCGCAGGTTCCACAGTCGAAGAAGCATCTCACGGCATACCAGACTCTGAATGGGTTTCAGTAGAGGCCTGCAAATCTGAAGTAGCGGGTATCGGGGGCTGTGAAAGCACCTCACTGAGTACCGGCGAACTGGCGAGTAGCTTAGCAGAAGCGTTGTCGACTGCTTTGGACCTATGCAGTCTGTCTCTGTCTTTATCTTTGCGCTTTTTCGGAATGTCGGTAGTCGGGTGGCTTACCAAAGCCATTTCTGGATAATTGAACAGAGTACCAAAATATTTAGATGCGAAAACAAACCAATGACGAATAGTTCGAGGTTTCAATAAGGCACAAAACTGACAGTGAGGGACGTTGTGGTCTGGGTCTAAGCAAGGTATGCAGTACGAATGAAAATCTTTATGAGGTATTTGCTTTCCACAAGAAATACAATTGTTAACTTTTATTGACATTGGTTAAGAGCAAGAAAAAGGATCCCCAATGGGGTACTTAGCATTGTTGAAGATTTCGGATCTGAAACTCGAAAACGAAAATTTCAGGAGTCGGCCGACCGGCACTTGCGAACTGCTTCTGCTTCGGGCATCGCATGGCAAGAAAGACTGATTTATGGCGTTGGCTGTATGCTTTATACCCCTGACTACCGGACGTCATGGAAGATGAGACAGCAACCAACGCAGGACCCAATACTTTGATAATCAGGCCGACTGAGGGCTACCTGCAAGCAGATAACCCAAATGTAATGACTGCAACAGTGAAACACAAAGAACATCAACTGAATAAAATATGCTGCCTGCCAAACAAAGTCTGCATGTAAAACAAACGATGGAAAGACGCATTCAAAAAAGCTGCCCTGTATAATAAGTAGGAACAATAACTTATCATAATGGCTAAGCTATCCATACTATCTTGGAATGTAAATGACCTTACAAGTACAGACAAAAAAGTAAGAGTAATGAATTATATTAACAAGCAGAGTGCAAATAGCAATGCTGCAGGAAACACATTTGGAAAGAAATAAGCATGTGAATTTGATAAAGATTTCAGTGTAGATATTCAGCAGAATATCAAGAACAAAGCAAAAGGGGAGTAATTGCTAGAGGAGATCCAACAGTGAAAGAAGAGGGAAAAAAGATAATAATGGTAGATTTGTGGTAGTAAGGGGCTATTAGCAAGGGAGTAGCTTATAGTTATATTCCACCAAAACTGCTATTATGGACCTTAAGAAAATTTTTGAAAAAATAATTGGCTTCAGTAGGGAATGTTACTTATAAGTAAAGACCGGAACTTGCTTTGCAACAGTGAATATGTACCTGGGGGACCTAGAAGGGAAACTATAACAAACATACATTTCTACAGAAATATATAAAAATATTTTGTATGGAGGGCACATTCCCCCAAGGTATAATAACTGGATTAGAATAGACAGAAATTATAATTCATAAGAACATGTGCATTTAACTGAAAGCTTAGACAAATCCAATAAATATTTCAGATGAAGCACCAATAAATACTAAAATAAAAATACATGGTAAGGAAAAAAAGTGAGACACGAGCACTTTCCCACCTACCTGTTAAAAGGAGAGGAATTTAAGGAATGGGGTAGTGGAAATTGTTCACGTGTTAAGAAAGATAGAAATATTTCTATAAGTTATGGTTAGAGAGTGGGGTAAAAGGAAAATGGGAGTTTAAAAATAGGGTACAAAAAGTGAGGGAGATATGGTTAAGTAGTAATAGGAATTATTTTGAGGGGCTGACAAAGGTTGAAACATTGCTGAATAAGGGGAATCTCACAGAACAAGAAGAGGAGCAATGGCAGAATGCTGAAGAGAAAATAAGGGAGTACTGGGATAGTGTGCACGAGTTTAGAAAGATTGCTGTTAAGCAACTATTTTGTGATAAATTCAGAGCTCAAAAACATTTATCACAATAACTTAGGCAACAGAAAGGAGAAAGAGCTGTTGCCAACATAGGAAGCACCTAACAAGAAAAATAACCACAGATCCTGTAGAGGTATTAAAGAGATTTTGGAAATACTATGAAAATTTGTATAAAACATTGAAATGTGCAAATAAAGAATATAAATGGAAATATTTATGGAATGCCATGGTTAGAGATATATGAAGCTCAACAGTTAAGATAGGAGGAGATTAGACAAAAAAGGTTATGAATAATTAATCTGCTGGAAAGTCCCCAGAAATAGATGGTATTCCTGTGGAAGTCTGGGAGTTAGGAGGGAAGAAAGTGATAAAGATCTGGAAGGTTTTAACAGTATTTTAAAAGGAGGGGAAATATCAATATCTCAGAAGAAAGCTGTGGTGGTTACAATACCTAAAGACGTTACCAAGCTTCATATAAACCCATTTCAATTTTAAACCACTATTATAAAGTGTTTAGGCCAATTCTAGCTTGAAGAAAACAAATGTGCTACCAAAACTGATAAATATGGATCAATACAGCTTTGTGGTGGAGACAAACACTTGACAAAATTTACAGAGGAATGATTTACTAGAATGAAGCAGAATGAAAGAAAATACCACTGTTGGTGGCTCTTGATACACAAAAAGCATTCAATAGAATAAGCTATGATTTTTATGAGTAGGGCAATGAAAGCATTTGCATTCCCTGATACAATGATAAGGTTAATTAGTTGGATATATATGGAGGCAAGAATTAAAGGAAGAGGGGTCCTCACTGATAAGTTATGCAGGAACACAGGAATCAGGCAGTGTAGTCCTCTTTCCTCTTTGCTTTATATTTAGAGCCACTGGCACAGAAAATAAGGCACTTAGAAATTTAAGGATACAATTGGTATTGTAATAAAGAAAAGTTGGCTTTACTTGCAGATATTACTTTTGTTCCTGATAAATCCAGAAAGTGACATCCCAGTGCTAAGAAACCTTTTGAGACAATTTCAAGTCTTGGGGATACAATAAGCAGTAGTACTTAGGAGTGTGGATTAAAAAGGATTCAGTTATGGCAGCTAAGGACACATGGGAAGAAACTAAACAGAAGTTAATACCAAAACTGAGAAAGTGAAAGCTCTTGTTTATATATATGGATAGTAAAATACAAACAGTGAAAATGTTTTTATAATCCCTTTAAGTTTTACATACAGGTCAGGCATACTTTTACTAACAAGAGAAGTTATGGGCAATAATTAAGAGATGAAAGAATTTAATTGTGAGGGGAAGAGGGCACAGGTGGGATAAGTTGACCCTTCCAACAGAATAGGGTGGTTTAGGATTACCTGCACTGAATGGATATTTTACAGCTACACAGTTAAGGTCTACACATATTTAACACAAGCAGAAAGTTATTATTCAAAGTGGAAAGGGATAATTTTGAAGGATCTATGTTGGTTTACCAAAAAAAAACATATTGTCAAAACTCATATGGTCAACAATCCAGTTAACTGAAAAACTAAAAAATCCACACAACACCCACAAACAATGTTTTTCCGGGGGGGGGGGGGACAAGCACCCACCCACACCACCTGCTAATTATTTATACCAACTTCAAGACTGCACTACAGTGGTGAAAAGGGGTAAATTCCCTGATCCCCACTCTACGGCAAACACAATCAGAACGGTTCCACAAACTGTTGACCATATAGGTTTTGACAATTTGGTCCTTCAAGCAATTGACCTAGATAAGATTTTGAAGCAGGGAGAATACAAGATAGAATGAGAGGGTAGGAGTTTGGATATACATCCTTAAGGAAAACACACACACAGATTATTATATTCATGAATCAGCAGAAAGTATTCTAAGAACTAAGCCAACGCGAGAATGGAGAAAGGAGATTTTGCTGATAGGGATGACTGAATGTAGGAGTATAGAGAACAGGCAAGAGAGGGCTGGAATTTACTGGAGGAAACTGGAAAAGGAACCAAGATACAGGGAGCAAATAACTACAATGAGAAAAGTAACAGAATGGGATGAGGCCAAGAAGAGATTTCGACTAGAGACTACCTTCTCTACTAGGGATTGACAGAGTACAGGCAAAGACAAATCGACAGGGGAATCATAAGTAAAAGACCTGCGCTGGTAGAATTTTTAGTTGAATCTGGATCAGAAGTATTAAAAAAAGGATATTTAGTATGGCATTTAACTCACTCAAGCCAAAAAAAAAAAAAAACGTTTTGCACACTTCTAGTTCACAACTGTACTTCCGTAGGGCATCCAGAACTTTTTTTGAATTTGTTTTCATTATCTGAATGACTTGCCAGATAATGGCAGGCAGTATTACAAAGGGCAAGGAGTAATTTACAAAATGGCACTAAGATTGTTAGTTTAGAATGTCCTGCAGTGGAGAAATTACTCTGTTTGCCACTTATGGATATGTTCATGTTTATGTTCACATTTTCATAACTGAGACACCTACATTTTATTGACGTGTATGGTATGGTATGCCAATGTGGGATACAGGACAGTTCACTGTCAATGCTGGTTTATATCACACTACACTGGGAATATTGCTAGTTGTTAGTAATTATGAAAATATAAGCAATATTTCTATATGAGCTTAATACTTCAAAAACCTAGTGACAAACTGTTGCATGACTTTAGGTGGAACCTTAGATGTTGAAAAAAAAATAACATTTGCAGTGTAAGTTGCAAATTTTGACATACAGTCAGTATTATTTGTATTGCTAATTATACAATTTAACATATGTTATCATATTTATGTAAATATCTCAGTAAACATGCATTTATAGAATTTCATGCTGTCATGTGAAAGCGTATGCCTGGTTAACAAAAATGTTCTAACAATAGATGTCTAGGTTGTACAGTTTTCAAGATATGAAAATATGTTTGTGAAAGTTTAGAATAAAATACAATTTGGGATTTGTGTGCATTATAACATATTATGGTATTTATGGAAAAGACTATGAATGTACTATCATCACTGGAAATAAGAAGTTATGTACTTACCATAAGGTTCCATGTGAGTTGTTCTTCTCGCCTTCATTACCACTGATGGGTTCGGAGCCGATCGGCTCAGATTAGGCCAATTTGCAAAGCTCGAGGTCTCAAACAGCTCGAGGCCAAAGCCCTATCCCACAAGGCACCACTACATCTTGTTTGCTGCCAACTAGTGTAAAACCTATCCCAGATTTCAAGGAAATCATACAGTCCAGTATGAAAGGAAACTCCTCAGGAAAACCAAAACCACAATGGTACCTCTCAAACTTCCAGACATAGGAAGGGGGTAGGTGGGGGGGTCGTAATAATGAAGGAGAGAAGAACAACTCACATGGAACGTTACGGTAAGTACATAACTTCTTAATGTGAAGTTGTTCAATCTCGCCTTCATTCTTACTGATGGGTAGCATCCCCAAGCACCACAATCTTGGGTGGCTCACGGGAGTACCTGTTTCAGGACAGCAGACTCAAATGAAGCTCTGTCCCTAGAGGCTTTTTCCATTTTGGAATGAGATATAAAGGTATGTGGATTTGACCAGGTGGCAGCTGCACAAATTGAGTCAATAAGTAACCTGGTCAAGAAGGCTGCAGAAGTAGAAACCGTTCTTGTAGAATGAGCCTTGACTTTATGTAATGCAATATCCGCTACACTGTAGATAAAGGAAATACAATCAGAGAGCCATTTTCACAAGGTAGTTTTGGAGACAGGAGTGCCTTTTTAGAATCTGAGGAGGAGACAAATAGCTGATCAGCCCTTCTGAGATCTTTTGTCCTGTCCAAATAGAAGCGAAGTTGACAATGGATGTCAAAGTTTGTGAAGTATATATTACAACTGGTTTGAATGATTAGGAAAGAAAACAGGTAACTCAATTGTTTGATTTAGTGTGAACTCTGAACATACTTTTGGTAGGAACGATGGATTAATCCTGAGGGAAACCCTATCTTTATGAAATATTAGGTAAGGTGGCTTAATGGAAAGGGCTTGCAATTCCAAAATTCTGGTGCTGATGTAATAGCCACCAAGAATATGGTCTTCCAAAAAAGATACTTCAGCTCACAAGAAGAGGTAGGTTCAAAGGGCAGAAGAATAATTTTGGACAAGATTAGATTTAAGTTCCAGGGAGTAGTAGGAGATCTGATCGGTGGTTTTAAGTGCATTGTACCTTTCAAAAAAGCCTTAGCCAGCTTATGATTTATTTTATTTTTATTTATTTTACATTTGTTGACCGGGATAGTCCGACTGGATATATGTCCATTTTCAGCGGAGGCCCGGGGAGAAAAGCTCCACAGAGAAGACAATACAAGTAAGTTACAATACACATAGAGGAAAAGGAGAGAAATACAGGTTAACATATTATTATGCATTACTTAATTAGATACATTTGGCAACTATAACATTAAACAAAGCTTAGAAGACAATGATGTTTCAATTTTCAGTACAGTGACTGGTTCTTTATAGAGGCATACCATTTTTGGATGCACCTAAATGAAAATTAAAAATAGCTGCCAGTTGGACTTGAATGGTTGCTGTTGCAGCTCCTTCATTGAACAGTTTTGTAAGGAATTCTAATATATCTGAAATAGACACCAGGAAAGGGTCAATGTTATTCTGCTGCGCCCAGATAGAAAACCTTTTCCACTTACTGAGGTAAAGTTTCCTAGTTGAAGATTTCTGAGATGACAATAGGATATGATGCGCTTCTTCTGATAAATTCTGGAACCTGGCTATTCTGGGAATTGGAACAGCCAAGCTGTTAGTCTGATGGACTGAAGAGAGGGATGAAGAGCTCCTGACGAGTGGGTCAACAGATCCGGCACTGGGTCCAGGATCCAAGGCTCCTCTAGTAGATGAGGCTTCAGGAAAGGGAACCAAATTTGACGAGGCCAAAATGGGGCAATTAAGGTAAGTGCCCTGCCCAGAAAACTGGCTTTCTGCAATACTTTGGGAATCAGTGGAAAGGGAGGAAAAGCATATAGAAGTCCCAGAGGCCAATCGTGGACGAGGGCATCCCCCGGGGATTGTCCCTGTTGAGGGATCAGGGCAAAGTAGTTGCTGCACTTGGTGTTTGTGGGGGTGGCAAAAAGGTTGCAGCAAGGCTGGCCCCATCTGCAGAAAATAATTTCAGCTATTTTGTTCTTGAGAGACCACTTGTGAGGTAGCAGAATAGCTCTGCTGAGTCTGTTCGCTATTAAGTTGGATTTCCATGGAATGTGCATTGCAATCAGAAAACGCTGGGTGGACTCTGCCCATTTCCATAATCTTAGAGCCTCTCGAGACAGGGGGTAAGATTTGGTTCCTCTTTGTTTATGTACTAGACTATGGACATGTTGTCCGACTGGATTGCAATTGTGCCTAGGGGAAGAGAGTCTTGAAAGGCCTGCAACGCTAAAAGAACCGCTCTCATCTCCAGGATGTTTATGTGCAAATGAGCCTCATGAGCATGCCAAGTACCTTGGGCTGTCCATCCACCTGATCAGGGAGGCGTCCGTGGTTACTGTTGCAACTGAAGTGGGGAGAACAAATGGATGGCCCATAGTCACCATCTCTGACGTTAGCCACCACCGAAGGTCGTCCTTGCAAGGGTTGGTAATCAGAACTGGGTGATTCATCGGCAAGTCTTGAAAAGTCTAGTGTGTGAATAGCAGCCACTGAAGAATGTGCATGTGAGATCTCGCAAGGGGTATTGCAATAATCGCAGCTGCCATAGTGCCGAGCAGTTTGAGAATCTGTGATGCTGGTGCTTTTCATTTTGACAGGAGAACCACAATTTGCTGTTGTAGGATAATCACTCTTTTGGGAGGGAGCTTCAGGGACATACTGACCGTGTCTAAGTCTGCTCCTATAAAGACTGTACGCTGCGATGGCAATAAAGCAGACTTTTCTGAATTCATCATAATACTCAGCTGTAAGCATAGATCTATGGTAGCGTCCCTTGCCCGAATAAGCTGATGCCTGGTGGGGGCGGTAAGGAGCCAGTCGTCCAAGTAAGGAAACACCTGGATTCCTGAATGTCTCAAGTGAGCCATGGCCACTGCCATGCATTTGGTGAACACTCTGGGGGCTGTAGTGAGACCAAAGTGCAGGGCCCGAAACTGGAAGTGACTGGCTCCCAGCCAGAAGCGCAGATGATCCCTGGATGTTCTGGCCATTTTGATATAGAAGTAAGCATATTGGAGATCTATAGAGCACATCCAATTGTCCTTCCCTAAGAACGGGAGAATGGACTGAAACGTGACCATCCGGAACTTCGTCTTTACCACATATTTGTTGAGTCTGCTAAGGTTCAGAATAAGTCTCCAGTCCCCTGTCTTCTTTGGTACCAAAAAGAACCTTGAGTAAGTTCTGGATCCTTGCTGGTCAGCTGGGACTGGCTGGATGACTCTTTTTTACAATAGTTTCTGGACGTCTACGGATGCTACATCCCATAGACTGAGTGGAACGTCTGGGATTCCTTTTGTTGGTCGGGGCTGTGAGAGAAGGGGAATGGAATATCCTCTGTATATAACATTTTGTACCCACTGGTCTTCTGAGATATTTAGCCAGGTGCCTAGGTGCAAAGACAAATGTCCCCAGACTGCCTCCAGAGCAGGACAGTCGGGCCTCCTTTCAGGAGCACTGATAGGGTTTCCCAAGGAACTGATCCCGGTCACCCTGGTTCTGCGGACCCCCTCTGCCGCGTGGGCGTAGTCTTCCACTATTGCCTCCCCTTCTGCCCCTGGAGGAGGCTTCACCTTGTGAGTTCGGAAAGGCTCCTTGGGTATTACGGAACCACATTTTCCCGGCCTGCTGACCTTTGGGATAAGGTCTAGTAGGGGTAGAAAAACTAACTCCAATGGCAGACAGAGTCTTACTGTCTTGCTCACATCTGGTGACTGTCTAACTTTTGGTCCAAATAAGGAGGAACCATCGAAGGGGGCATTTACAAACGACGACTTAAAAGGTTCCGCAAAAGAACATAAGCGCATCCAGGAATGCCTTCGCAAAGCAATTCCTGTACCCGCATCCCTGCATGTTCCATCAGCTGGATAAGACACGAGGTGCATGGAAGAGTTTACGATGGAGTTGTGGGTAACAAGCTGAGACGTCACCTTGTCCGCCACAGAGTCGGCTACTGCACCCTGAAGAGCATATCCAAGTTCCTTGAGGAGATCTCTCTGAATTCTTGTGAAGTGGGTTTGGCAGTTTAATGACCGCAGGGCAAAGGTCATAGAACTGAACATGCGCTTCCCGTATCTGTCCATTATCCTAGACTCTCTGTTAAGAGGATGGACAGATGTAGAAGTCACCGACATCTCTTTTTTAGTGGCTGCTGCCACCACCACCATGGCATCAACAGGTATGGGTTTAGATAAGGACTCATCTTGGGGTGCTGAAATGTACTTGTTGGGCCTTCTAGGAACAGGCTCCATAGAATATGGTGACTCTCACGCCCTTTGAGACAAAAGATCCATCAACTCATCGAAGAGCGGAGACTCCCAAGAGGTGGAGGGTTGGGACCTGAAAGCCCTCAGGAGCACAGATTCATCCTCGGTAGGGTTTAGGGGCTGCCAGTCTCCCCTCTGCTTAAGGATCTCAAGGATATCCCCAAAGGAAATATCCTCAGGGGGGACCTAGGGGACCCTTCCGATTAATCCAAATCGGTGTCCGACGTGATGGATTCCTGAGGGGAATCTAGATGTCTCTTCTTACATAATCTCTTCCGAGGAATCTCCTCAGTGGGAATATCTGGGGAGGTCTTGGAAGAGCAGGGTTCCCCCCAAGGGGGCATCCTGAGGCTCTGGGTCCCTACGCTTATGGTAAATCTGTGGAAGCGAAGAAGAAGAAGCAGGCACCTTTTCTGGAGGAGGTGCCCATATCAGAGGATGTGGAAGTCCGGGGGGATAAAGCCCTCCTCATGGCATCGAAGGCCCCACAGCTCCAATGCAAGGAAGCACCCGGGTCCGAAGACTACTCCCGCACCAGAACCGCCGGCACCGAGCCCGAGGTAGGAGCCAAACTCATCCGTGCCAAAGCCCCAAGAGGAAGAGTCTGAACAGACGTATCAGTTCGACCCCCCCCCCCCGGAACTGACAGGAGGGTGTCGGCTCCCAAATTCCACTGCCCAGAGCAGAGGATATCAGGGTGGTCGGTACCGAGAGGTCAGAAGTGAGTGTTGGTACAGACTGTTCCACCAACAACTGAATGGCCTCCTCTGGCTCCGATGTCAACAACAACAGGAGAAGACTTTGTTGGTTCCGAAGCTGCTAGAGTCAAAACCAACAATTTTAGCAAGCGACGGATCCTGTAAAAGTCTCTGCACCACTCAGTCCACATCAAAATCAGAAAGTCTGGAAGCCCAAGAGGAGACCACCGACGGAGCCGGTGAACCTAGAATCTGGGACCTCAAAGTAGGAGATACCGGTTCCAAGACTGGGGACCGGCTCCTATCAGCAATCTGAACAGTCGGCTCCGATGGCACTGGAGCTAAGACCGTAGCCTTTTTAGAAGTTTTCAGCACTGAAGAGCCCTATGGAGCCGAACTAGATGATGAGGCTGGAGAAGAGGGTTTTGGTTGACCTGGACCAGAATCCAAGTCTGATTGGAAAGACTTAATTAAATCACACTCCACTAGCTTACTCTTCCTTCCAGCTAACACTCTAGAGCTGAAACCATGACAAATGGAACAAACCTCCAGTAAATGTACTTCATCCAGGCAGTACACACATGTAGAATGGCCATCTGTAATTGACATTGTCTGATTACATTTGGGGCATGTCTTGAAACCTGATTTAGCCTTTTCAGACATTGTAACAAAGTACAACAACTAGTCCAAAGAAAAACTGAGCCTAACCAGCTAAAAGTATATAAAGGCAGCTATACAACTTCTAAAGCTGTAATAGAAAAAAACCTAACAGGCTAAGGAAAACAAAAAACAGCAAAAAAAACGGCCAAGAGCCTAATCAGCTAACAAACAGAAAATTGCAGAAAACTGCAAAAGCCTAATTCGGCTTGAGATAGAGCAATAAAGCCAATGGCTAACTTGAATAAACAGGGCCAAGCTCAAAACTAGAGAGAAAGAGAGCTATCCAAACAAGAATATAATCTGAAAAACAGACAACCAGAACAAAGCACAGTATTATCAAGACCTAACTAACCAATAAAAGTGGAAACTATTATGAAATTTTTTGAAAGAAAATTGCAAACATATCTCTCCAATGGCCAAGAGCTGTAGAGAACAACTGATCAGTTGCAGTTGCAGCAGCAAACTAGATCTGGGGAATGTAGTGGTGCACTGTGGGATAGGGCTTTGGCCTCGAGCTGTTTGAGATCTCAAGCTTTGCAAATTGACCGACTCGGAGCCTATGACTGGCTCCAAACCCATCAGTAAGAATGAAGGCGAAATTGAACAACTTCATATGAATACTTTCTACTGATAACATTACTATTTGTACATTTTAAGAGCTTGTACTATTCACAAAATGTTAACATTTGTTTATTTTATACTTACGTTTCTTTTTTTAGAAAATGCTCTGGAATGCAAGTATGCATACAGACTGCTACAGATATGACATTCCACACCACATAGGTGTTAAGGTAAGGTATTATAGTTGCTTGCTTCAACAACAGAGTCAAGTTGTTAAAAATGTATGAATGTTTTAATTTTTCCATGTATCCATGGACAACAGCATAAAAGGATGATTGTTAAGGGGAGAAACTCTTCAGGAGTAGGGACAGCTTCCAGGCTTACTCAAAACTTCTGTCCAAAGCCATCACAGGGAACTCTTTTTGTAGTCCAGGAAGGTAAATTCAGTAAACCTCCTGAGGTCTTACCTGGGCAAGGCTATAACACTTGCATTCTATGTATATGAAAGAGGTAAAAGGCTGACCCTGGGAACCTAAAACAAAGGGTACCCTTCAGACAGTACATTTGTGTAAGAACTTACCATGACAGTGGATGTCCTTCTGATCAGTGTTCCTAACCAGTGGACTATAACTGTTGATGTCCGGCTGGGGTACTAAAGCTTTACCTTCCAGGATCGTACATAAGACATGTGACTTCAGCTCACAAGCATAGGGGTATACAGGCAGATGGACAAGCATAAATCCTCAGACCATCTCCAAGCCAGTGGCCTGAAGACCCCCTGAGGAAGTAGTAGTCAGGTAGGATGGGAAAAGCATGAAGTGGTAGGGAAGCCCCCTTGTTCTGTGGATTGTCCATTGGGCAGGAATTCAGATAAACTGCAAAAAGTTAGTAGAAAAAGGCATAGTGGGAAGGAATACTGTAACAGTAATCAGTAGAACATCCATGGCTACGGTCAAGTTCTTACACAGCTGTACTATGTCCTGACTGAAATCACTTTACAATAGTGTTAACCAGTGGGCGATTCCCAAAGTTGAAAGGAATGCAAGGGTGGTTGGCTAATAAGCAGGAGAATTATCCAAGAGATCAGAAAAGACTGATCTAGAAAAGGTAGCTCTTGACTTTGAAAATAATCAATCCTGCAGTGTTTACTGATGATCTGTAGAGAAGACAAGATGGCAGCTTCCCGGTATCTACCTCTTTGTAAAAGGCCCCAGAGGATGCCACTGCCCTGGTATAATGAGCATGAGGGCATTACGGGCAATGGTCTCCCAAGCAGAGAATAACAAAGACAGAGAACCTTAGTTTCAAATACATGAATGAGAAAAATGGTTGTTCAGACTCTTGAAAGGATTTGGATTTGTACAGATAGAATCTTAGCTGTCTGTGAATGTCTAGAGTGTGTAGGAGCTCCCCCCTCCCAGTTTTGTGGATTGTGAAAGAAAAAAGGAAAGGAGGTTTACTTCTTGATTGAGAGAGAGCTTGTTCACTACTTTTGGCATGAATGAAGGGTTAGCTCTCAGGGTCACCCTGTCCTTATGAAAGATAAGAAGAGAAGAATGGCTGGGAGTGCCTGAAGCTCTAACTCCTCTATATGAAGTGAGATCCAGAAGGAGAATAGTTTTCCAGGTACAGAATTAAAAATTGGCTGAAGCTGCCAGTTCAAAAGGAGGTAATGTAAGCTTTTCCAGCACAAAGCTCAGGTACTAAGGAGGGATTAAGGGCTTTCTTGGTGGTCTAAGATGCGGAAATTCTTTAAGGAATAACTATCCCTCAGATCTAGACATAAGATCTGTTGGGGTCCATTCCATTCATATGACACTAAAACAAAAATCTACTCCATTTGGCTATGTAGATTTTTTGAGTGGTGAGTCTCCTGGCTTCTTGGAGAAAGTACAGTTGTGTACACTTACCATAAATGTAGATGTTCGAGTGTATTCACTGTTGCAGTCATTACACTTGGGTTATCCTGCTGGCAGGCTACCCTCAGTCGGCCTGAATTCCAAAATCTAGGTCCGGCGTTGGTTGCTGTCGCCTCTTCCCTGACATCAGTCCGCCAGGGGTATAAAAGATGCAGCCAACACCATTTTCTTTAGTTTTTCTTGCCCCAGGTGTCAGGTGCCCCCAAAGGATAGGCTAAAAATACACCAATAAAACATGCATGCACCAAAATATATAGAATACCTTCATCTATAAGCAAATACACCACATAGGTTGTATAGGTTACAGAAGAGCAGATAAATTGCAGCAAAGATATGGGGGATGGTGGGTGGGTAACCTGGACTGCAACAGTGAATACACTCGAACATCCACATTTATGGTAAGTGTACACAACTGTACTATGTTCTTCGTGCTTCACTGTTGCAGGCATTACACTTGGGTTGAATCCAAAAGCTAAGGTTGGAAGGCTGGAGCTAAATAGCATTAGGAGCGGCTATGAAGCCCTGCAGAACTGCAGTGGCAAAGCCTGCCCTTGATTTAGAGTAGAGTGGTAAATGACGGTGCTTTGTAAAGGTGTGCACTGAACTCCAGGTTGCAGCCTCTAAAATGTCTTTGGTTGGTACTCCCCTGAGGAAGGCTGCTGAAGTGACTGCTGCTCTGGTTGAATGTGGCCTAATGCCCTTAGGCACTTTCTTGCCATGTTGTGAATAGCAGAAACGGATGCAGTGGCCTATCCACTTTGAAATAGTCTGCTTTGAGATAGCCTTTCCTTGTGATCCTGCAGCATATGCCACTAGTAGTTGCTCTGTCTTTCTGAAAGCTGGGGTTCTGTTCAGGTAGAAGCGTAGTGGTCTGTGTATATCCAAAGAATGCAGAATTCTCTCCCCCTTATTCTGTGGGTTGGGATAAAAGGTAGGCAGATGAATAGTTTGGTTAAGGGCCACACTGGACACTACCTTAGGCATAAATGTCGAGTCTGTCCTCGGAGAAACCCTGTCTGGATAAAAAAATGATAAAAGGTTCCACAGCCATGAGTGCCTGTAGCTCTGAAACAAGTCTTGCAGAGGTTATTGCTAGGAGCAGAGCTGTTTTCCAAGATAAAATCTTCATATCAGCTGTAGCGGCTGGCTCAAAAGGAGGCAGGGTGAGTTTTTCCAAAACATAATTGAGGTCCCATGCAGGTATTGGTGATCTCCTTGGAGGTCTTAAGTTTTTGGCTCCTCTGAGGTACTGCGAATGAGAAAAGATTGGTGGCTCTGTATTGTAATGAGCCAAAATGGCAGAGGCATGAATTATGATTGATGAAAAAGATAGGCCTTTGTCCAGCATCTCAGTTAAGTATTGCAAAATCTGAAGAATATTTGGTACAGCTGTGTCAATTCCTTGTGCCTGGTTCCAAGCACAGAATCTCTTCCATTTTCCCGCGTAAGATTTTCTGGTACTAGGCCTTCTGGCCTCCAAAATGACATCCATTAAAGCTTTAGTGAGAGGTGCGTTTTGTATTACTACATTATCCACCATGTTGCCAGATTTAAGGTCTTTAATTGGCTGTGCAGGATCTGTTTTGTTGGGATAGTAGATGAGGTATTTGAGGCAAGGTCCAAGCCGGGCATTGAAAGAAGTTCCTTAGGTTTGGGTACCAGTGCTGGCGGGGCCAGTCTGGGGCAATTGGTATCATTCTTGGCTTCTCTTGTCTGACCTTTAGGAGTACCTTGTGGAGGAGAGGCAGTGGAGGAAAGGCATATACTGTTAAGCTTTTCCAGCTGAAAGAGAGGGCGTCCACTTTCCATGCTTGTCTGTGATAAGTCCTTGAGCAAAAACTTTTTAGTTGGTAGTTGTGAGGAGAGGCAAATAGATCTATATCCGGGTATCCCCATTTCCTTGTTATGCTGAAGACTTGTGGATCCAATTTCCACTCGTGGGGATCCATGAGGTTTTCTTCTTAGTTCCTCTGCCAGAGTATTTATCTTTCCTGGCAGGAATTGTGCCTGCAGATGTACCTGGTAAGTCAAAGCTGTGTCCCACAGAGTCATGGCTAGTCTGCAGAGGGGGTAAGAATAAGTGCCTCCCTGCTTGTTTATATATCACATGAGCGTGGTGTTGTCTGTCTTTATCAGTAGTTGTCCCGGATGAAGTAGGTCCTTGAAGGCTGTCAGGGCATTCTGGACAGCTAGCATTTCTTTTTGATTGATATGTAAATGTATCTGGTTTGCGGACCATGTTCCTTGAATACATCTTCCTGCCATGTGGGCCCCCCAGGCGTAATCTGATGCATCCGTTGTTCATGTCTGCCTGGCTGGGGGTAAAGTGAATGGCTGTCCCTTGTTCTGGTGAGAAGCCTTCGCCCACCAAAGAAACTCCTTTTGCAGGCAGAGAATGAGGCTGTGGCAATGTTGTGTCCAAACACTTTTTGGGTACCATTGAAGTTTCCTCATATGCAGTCTCGCATATGGAATTAGCAGAATGCAGGATGCCATGAAGCCCAAAGCCTGCAGAATTTTTCATGCAGATAACTGGGCCTTTGTTGCCAACAAGTTGAAGTAGGTAGTCAGTTGCCTTTGTCTGGCGTGAGATAAGCCATCTGGGCAGTTGTATTTAAGCTTGCACCCAGGAATATTATTCTCTTGAGAGGGTACTAGTTTTGATTTCTTTTCGTTGACTGTGTACCCTAGGCCTGTTAGAAATCTCTTCACAAACGCCAGATGCTGTAGTAGAATGTCCTTGTTCTCTGCTTGAATGAGGCAGTCGTCCAAGTAAGGATATATTTGTATTCCTCTTTGCAGAATGCAATTACTGGTGCCAGGCACTTTGTGAAGACCCTGAGCGCAGTAGATAAGCCAAAGGGCAGTGCAGAGAATTGGTAGTGCATTGAGCCAGCTTTGAATCCGAGGTATCTTCTGCATGTTTGTCTGATTGGGACATGCAGGTATGCCTCTTTTAGGTCTAAAGTCACCAGCCAAGCCTTCTTGTCCAGCATGGGCAGAAGTTGCTGTAGAGTCAACATTTTGAATTTTGGTATATCCTGAAATGTGTTTAGAATAGACGGGTCCAGTATTGGTCTCCAGGTCTTGTCCTTTCTTGGTACCAAAAACAGTCTTGAATAAAATCCTTGTCCCTGCTCTTGCTCTGGTACTTGTTGAATGGCCCTCATGTCCATGAGGGATGAGACTTGCTTTTGTGCCTCTGCTCATTGATGTTTTGGCAGGTCAGGCCAACCGTTTGTCCTTGGCAGGGTATGGAAGTGAAACTTGTAGCCTTGTGACACTATGTCTAAGACCCAGTTGTCCTGGTTTATGTGCCAGTTTTGAGAAAAAAGTGCTACTTTTCCCCCTAAAGGTGCTGCCAGAAGATAAGTGCTTGGTGCAGGCAGGGGGAAGTCACTGGGACTGTTTCCTGTATGGTTGTGATTTGTCTTCTCCACTTTTGGAGGTAGAAGCACCCCATTGTTTAGACCTGTACGAGCCTTGGGGCTGGGATCTGCCTCTTGGGCATCTGTATCTGCCCCTTTGTGGTCTGTCTGACACTGGAAAGGACCAGTTCTTTGTAGGCCAATGTCTGCTAAATCTTGAAGGCTGAACCATTAAGAAATCCTTAACCGTTTGCATAGATTTAGCTTTGTCCTCCATTTTCTTTACCACCAAACAAAGTATCATGCTGTAAAGGGGCAACTAGTAATTTTGCTTTGACATGATCAGGCAAAGTTTGTTCCTTTAGCCAAGCATGTCTCCTGATGACAGAGCCCATCACAGCGGCTCTGCAGGAGGCCTCCAAAGAATAAAAACCACATTGCAAAGTATGCTTTCCAACTTGTTCAGCTGCATGCAATAAGTCCTGCATTTCTTTGTTTTCTGCACATTCAGAATTAGTCAACATTTTGCCGATGCCTGCTCAGTGGCTCCGGACCCATCTGAGGGAATAGTCTCCAAAGGTTCAATACTCAGACCTTCCAGCAGTGCAAGCTTAAATACAACTGCCCAGGGACATAATATATTGCTGATATTTGAGCATATGAAACGGACAATTTAAAGCCCTTATAGCCAAGGTTGCGGAACTGTAAATCTTTTTTCCCCATCTGTCCAATGCCCTAGAATCCCTGTCAGAGGGGGTAGGGTTTTTTGCAGTGGAAGCCTTGACCCCTTTGGGACCCTGAGAGATGGTTTCTGGGTCAGCAGCAGGGTTTTTGAAAAGGAATTTATGAGAGTCAGGGACCCTGTAGTACCTGTCAGGCTTAACAGGAGCTGGAGGTAAGGAGTCAGGGGTCAGACTGGACTGAAAATACATCATCTACAATGTCTAACACAGGTGGAATAGCTAGGGGCCTGTGTTGTGGTAGTAAAAGGAAGTCTCTGAGCCTTTTCTTAGATTCTGAAAAATCTTGGCTCTCCCAGTGGAAGTGCTCCCTCATGGTATGCAAAGTTTCCCCACAAGAATAATCCTCAGGAGGAGAGGTTGAAGGGATAGATTCTTCAGCATCAGAATCCTCATAGGGAGGAAGAGTATTCCTGATCAGAAGAGGAATCAGATGAAATGGAAACCTGATCTGAAGATTCATATTCTGTCTCTTGCCTAGGCCTTTTATCAGGAGGGGGATGGGAACCCCTGATCAAAGTAATTAAGTCTTCAGCCATTTTGAGCATCTGTTTTTTGGGCATGGAGGCCTGTCCATGAGGCTGTTGTACTTGTTTCTTTGTTTTTAAGGGTGCTTTAGTCTTTGCCTTTGAAGCTGAAGTGGTTTTAATGTATAATTGAGTTGGTCTGAAAACACCCACAGAAGCCGATGCCTGCTCAGTGGCTCCAGACCCATCTGAGGGAATAGTCTCCGAAGGTCCAATACTCAGACCTTCCAGCGGCCTAGGCGACTCCACGTGGGAGTTGGTAGCGGCCTGCGGGTCTAAAGTAGTGGGTGTCAGGGGCTGCGAAGGCGCCTCATTGATGACAGGTCAGGGTGTAGTAGAGACCCTTTCTGCTGTGTGATAAGATCTGCTTGAAGAGGTAAGTATCAGGTGCCCATAGCTAGATATAAAAGGAGAGGGAACCAATGCAGAAGGACTCTTGGGAAGAGGTAGTGGAGGGAAGGCAGAGGAATTTCTCTGTCTACTGAAAGGAGAAATCATCAGTCTTCCAGCCTGAGGGGCAAGGGTCCCTGGTGCAGTGCAGAAGGGGAGAAGTTTGCAGTTTTCTGAGGCAAGCACGTCTATTAGAGATGTGTCCCAGTGTTGAAGGATGTCCAGGAAAACCTGTATGTTCAAGTCCATTCATGAAGGTCATGCTTAATTGCCTCTGTCAACACATTGTCTTGTGATGGGATGTATGTGGCTATTAGGAACACACTTTTCTGGGTGGCAAGGTCCCAGGCTCACGGTGTCAGTCTGCATAGTTAGTAGGATCTGGTTTCCACCATACTTGTTTATGTACCACATGCAGTTGTGCTGTCAGTGAACACTTGTAGGGGACCTGGTTTCCAGGCATGACAGAAAACTTGAAATGCTTGTATGAGGGCCCTCATCTCCTTCAAGTTGATGTAAAAGTTTTGGTTGCCACCTGCCCTGTACTCTGTGGGTTCCTGTGCAGGTTCCCCATGCCTCGTCCAAGACATCTGTGCACATTTCCTGAACTGGGGCTGTAGGAGTAAAGGACAGTCCTCAACTGTGTGCCACCTGGTCCTTTCACCAAAACACTTCCCTTCTGAGACATATTACAGGAATCACTGTGTCTAAAGGGTGAAAAGGATGAAGGTGTTAAGAACACAGTTTCCATGTACCACTGGAATGTCCTCATATGCAGTTTGGCTAGAGGAAGCATTGAAACACAAGCTGCCATGAGTCCCATAGTCTTTAGGATCTCCCTAGCTGAGCACTAGTCAAGGGAAGTAAAGTTGTGAAAGCAGTCTGTAGGCTCTGCACTTCTTCCTGAGGTAGGGAGGCCTATATTTTTCCCCAGCCTGTAGCCCAAGAAAACTAGGTTCTGAGTTGGCTGCAGGGAGCACTTCTTGTAGTTCACTGTGAACCCCAACTGTGAGAGGAGGTTGAGAGTGAACTGGCGTCACTGCAGAACAATGTGTGGTGAGGTAGTTTAGATCAACAGATCATCTAAGTTAAGGAAAAATCTGGATTACCTGGGTTTGACAGAAAGAATTCACTGGTGCCAAACACTTTGTAAAAACTCTTGGGGCTGTTAAGAGCCCAACAAGAAAAGCAGTACACTGAAAGTGAGATGACCCAGAACAAAACCTGAGGAATCTCCTGCAAGGGAGGTGAATTGGTATATGGATATAGGTATACTTTGGATCCAGCAACACCAGAAAAGCCTCAAGCAGTATGAAAGACAGCAGGGTGCACAGTGAGAGCATTTTGAAGGCCGGCACTTTTAAGAAGGTGTTTAGTACGGAAAGGTCCCGTCTGGATCTCTACTGTCCTTTTCATGGCACTAGAAGAGTCTGTGGTACAACCCCTTTCTCCAGAAATTCTTTGGACACCAATTTATTGTGCCTTGTGCTTGTAATTCTTGTTGAATGGGTGGAAGCAGATGGATCTGGTTGTGGGGATGAGGATGAAGGAAGACACTTAAACAATCCGTTATTCATGGAGTTTCAGTTTTTAGTTTCTTTTTGGCCATTTTTGTGTCGTTTGTGGGGATGAGGAGGCATGCCATTTAGTGGTGGAATCTCCATCAAAGGCATGGCTTAGCCCTTTTTATGACAGAAGGAAAACATTGGTCTGTGGTAATCTTTTTCCAGGTTGAGAAAGGTTGGCTATGCATTTTTTGAGAGAGGCATGGCATGGCTAAGGGGGCGCAATGGGCTAAGTATCTGAAGGTAGTCACAAAGATTTTTCCCCAAGGGAAGTCTCCTACAGGAGGAAACACACTGTTTTCCTTTTCTGAGAATCTCCTTCTTGAAGCTTTCCAGTGTTTCTGGCTAGATCTAGGAGTCCCTCTGATGAAGGTGGTGGGTTTGGTTCATGACTTCTTTAGGTACCTAGGTACAGAGGCTAACCAAAGTTGCTGGCATTCCTTCATGTTTTTCCCTGTTCTCAAAGGGTTTTGAAAATGTTAGCTGCTTCAAACAAGAGGTTCTTGTCTAAAGAAGAATCCACAATATTTGCTTTAAAATCTTTGAGCAAGGGTAGATTGTGCAACCCATGCATACCTGCTAATGACAGAATAAGTCCCACTGCCCTGGACAAGGTCTTTACAGCATCATGATTACATTAATGCTGTGTCTGACTACTTGGGTAGTCTGAGTAAGGACAGCATTTACTGTCTAAGGTCAGTTCCCTGTGGATCCACTACTACCTTGTGTAAGGAGTTGAAGATGGATATCAAATACTTGGTAATCTGGGTTTGGTAATTAATAGCCCTGAATGCTAAGGTGGAGGAAGGATAAACCTTTCCCCCCACCTATCCACAGACCCGCCATCTTTGTCAAAAGGGAGGGCATTGGTATTTGGAGGGAGTTTTGAAGGTTTATCAGAAGAAAAAGACACTGTAGAGGGATCTGCTACATTTTTATTTTAACAAGAAAGTATGGTCATCAAGAACCTTATAAAATCTGTCTGGCCTTTTGAGGGCTGGAGGCTGACAGCCAGGAGCAGCTGAAGTGGATGTTTATGAAAGAACTAGAGTAAATGAGGAAGAGGCTGAAGTACCCATTTCCAACAGGTTACAGTATTTTCTGCTGGACCGCTGTGATTTGCCTACAGTCCCAGGCAAAGTGCTTCAAAATATTTTAAATGGTCTCTCCAAAAGAAGGTTCTTCCACAGCAGAGTCAGGTGAAATACAGTCATCAGAAGGGACTTGCCAGGAGCATGTATTTGAGAGGAGAAGGCTAGGGAATGGTCAGAATCACAAACCTCCTTAACTTCAGAGAAGAACCACAGCAGTCTTCTGAGGAGTGAGGGAGCGGGTTAGAAAGAAAAGGAAGAAAGCCTCAGGGCCATAATGGCCTTGAACAGATCCTGTGAGCAGTCTATCCATTCCTTCTCTCTGCAGGGGAGGAGATTGGGGAGAAGTTACATGCTTAGTTTTTTGTAATTTCTTTTTAGATGTCCTGTTTGCCTGTGGTTCAGATTCCTGATGTACCTCTATTAGTTTACCTGGGACCTGTTCCCTAATGAGTATCTTCAGGATGCCTCATGGACCCCTCTTAGATGATAACTCACGGTTCACCTGTCTTTGTGGATTCCTCAGGTGTAAGGCCCTCGGACACCACACTAGCCTCCAGCGGGGTTTCCGTAGAGGCCATCTGAGGTGGAGTTGGAGATACCATGGGTTCTAAAGCCTCAGTTGGGAATTCAGAATCAGAAAGAGTCAACTGAGTCTCTGTCCTAGGCCTTTTAAGATTTTTCTTAAGGGGAACAGCTATGTCTGGGGAAGCAGAATCTTCTGTCCTGGAGTGGGCCAAGCGTTTCAGATGTTGGGCCTCGAAAATATGTTGTGTGAGGACAAATGGGGCTGCCAAGTCTTGGGTACAAAACACTGGAAATGGAAAATGTCATGTAAAGCTTTTATGCAGAAAAGGCACTGGACTTGCAAGCCTTTGCACAAGATTTTCTTACCAAATTCCATCTTAACCCTCCTAGCTGACATCTAATACTGATAAGGCAAGACAGTTTTAAATAAAAAAAAAAAAGGTAAAAGAAGGTTCCCCAACAGGGCACTTATCTGATAATTTAATGCAATGGCATCAGTAAACAAATGACAATCAGTCAGAAGGATACATGAACTGTGTTCAGGTTGGCAGTGCAATAGTCTAGGGAATTATGCTCATACGTCCACCTATAATCCATGCGCTTGTGAGCTCAGGTCACATGTCATTCGTATGATCCTGGAAGGTAAAACTCTAGGATCCTGGCTGGACATCAATTGTGATAACTCACTGGTTAAGAATGCTGTAACAGTGATGTCAATCAGGACATTACAGACGCTACATTAGGAAACAGGCAGCTTTTAACAATAGAAAAGGAACCAAATGGGACACTGAAGCAAGTGTTCGGTCTCTTCCAATACCATTGGTGTTAAAGTTATTACCCATGAAAATATTTTTACAGCTGTGCTACTGTGTGCCAACCTACCAATCAGGTTAAAACTCTGCTGCTAGGCTGAGACCTCACGGCACTCCTACATTTGATTCCCACAACCTCAATTTGCCTACTCCATGACTGAGCAAGTTACTTAACTAGGCACTGCTCTGAAGTTCCACTGAAAAGGGACTGTGTCCCCAGTGGGCTAAACTAATACTTATTTACTTATTTACATATACTTGTTTATATATATTACAATGAATAAGTGTTAAATACTTTACACCCTCTTAACCGAATACTTTTTCTGAAGTTTTTGATAGTAATGCCAAGGGTAAAAAGCAAAGAATCTATTTCAAAGAAATACTACAGAGCATATTAACTGGCAATATATGAAGACCAAGATCTACCCACTAAGGATCTAATATCAGGAAACTAGATGGACACCAAAGGGTATCCTGCAACGTGCGAAGGAAGAACGATGGCCCAAATCTCTTTCTTGGAAGGGTATGGATCTGGGCTTCAAAAAGATAAGGACTTCCAAAGAATGGCTTTTCTGACAGAGGTGACAGGAAAATCCTGAGACAGAGAGGAGGAAGACCCTTCTCTTAGTACTGCAGAGAACTGAAGATTACTGCTAAAGACTTGCAGCGGTCTCTTTCCTAATTCAGCAATAATTTCTGCACCTTTTTTTAATCCACGAAGGATGGAGGGATAGATGCGCCAAGCCTACACTTTCCTGCCTGTAAGGAAGATCTCCCCACAAAAGACGAATGGGTAAGTAACCACCATTTCACCCGCAATTTAGCACCCTGTCCCTCGTGGATAGGGAAAACATGCAAATGCCCCAAAATATCCTTGTTTGGTCTATCTTTGGATTACTCATTTACAAAACATAAGAGCTGGGAGTGAAAGGATAGACTTTTTAAAATCCTCACAGATCAATAACCTTGTAAGTACATTTGAAGCTAGAAAATAAATCTGGAAGGCCTAGAGACGTGCCTGCGGTCCACTTCTAAAAACTGAAGAGAAAAACACGTTTGTCTTCTCAGTTCAAGCATGCTTTACAAATTACAAATGAAAAAATCAAGATACTGATTATAGAAACAGCTGGCTGACAACAGGAGTTATTTTCCAAGAAAAAAACTAACCACGCCCAAAGTGATTCATATAATTCAATCTGTATAAGCAGCAACAAAGAGCTGGACCTAACTGCACCTATGGGAAATTCTCCCAACAATGACGACAGTCAGGTTTTAAGAGATGGATCAACACATTGAGAAAAATGTTTACGCACACCTTACAGTCAAGCTGGTTAAGTGCAAAAAAAAGAACTATCTCTGCCTCAAAACAATCATTTAGCTCTGTTCCCCCAATTTTATTGTGATATTGGTTCCTGTGTTCTTTTCTGATATCACATAACTAAAAAAGAAGTTATGTACTCACCATAACATTCCATGCTTGTTGTCCATCTCGCCGTTCATTCTTACAATGATGGGTTCGGAGCCAATCCTCGGCTCTGACTCAGCCGAAAACACAGCTGAAAGACTCAGACTTGGCTCGTGGTAAGTAGGTAACCCATGATGCAGTGGTGTAACTCCCCAGATCTTGTTTGCTGCTACTACTAAAGAAATTGTAATGAATTATATATATATATATATATATATATATATATATATATATATATATGCTATCCCCAATGGAATAGGAGAAACTAACTGAAGCAAGGAACTCCTGAAAGGAGTAAGACATCCACCAGGTCCACAAGGAGTCCTTGGAAGGGGGGAGGAGGGAGGGTTCGTAAGAATGAACGGCGAGATGGACAATAAACATGGAACGTTATGGTGAGTACATAACTTCTTTATGTTATGCTGTCCTATCTCACCTTCATTCTTACAATAATGGGACAGTGTCCCTAGCACCTTTTCCTTGGATGGCTCACGAGAGTACACCTTTAAGCACAGTGGACCCCAAAGGAGGCCCTGTCCCTGGAGGCCAAATCCACTTTAGAACGCATTATAAATGTATGAGGAGTAGCCCAGGTAGCTGCAGCACAAATATTACCCATAGGAATTCTGGCCTGAAAGGCAGAAGATGTAGCTAGTGCTCTAGTGGAATAAGCCTTAACCTTAAATGGGAAATCTCTGTTGTTTGAGGTAAAGATGAAGGTAATGCAGTTTGAGAGCCATTCGGAAAGGGTAGTTTTAGAAACTGGCATACCCTTTTTTGCGTCTGAAAAGGATATGAACTGGTCAGATTTTCTAAAATCTTCTGTCCAATGCAAATAGAATCTGAGTTGTCTGTGCATGTCCAGTTGATGTAATTTGCAGTCTGCCTTGTTACTGTGATTAGGGAAAAACACTGGAAGCTCAATAGATTGATTTATGTTAGTTGAAGAACAGACTTTATGTGAAAAGGATGGATTAGTTCGTAAGGATAGCCTATCCTTATGAAATATCAGATATGGCAGTTTGATAGACAGGGCTTGCAACTCTGATACCCTTCTAGCAGACGTTAAAGCAACCAGAAAAAATGGTCTTCCAGGAAAGGAACTTGAGGTCTGAAGATGAAGAAGGTTCAAAAGGTGGCAACGTTAGATGAGAAAGAACAAAATTTAAGTCCCAAGGAGGAAGGGGTTCCTTAAAGGGAGGTCTTAATAAGGAGGCACCTTTCAAGAAGGCTCTACACAACCTGTGTGACATTAAGTTTGAAGTAGGATCACCAATGTGGAAATTCGAAATTGCAGAGAGTTGTACTCTGATGGCTGCTGCACCTGAACCCTGTTTTAAGAGTTCCACCAAGAATTCCAAGATAGAGTAAATAGCAGCAGAAAAAGGGTCAATGTTTCTGTTTTGAGCCCAGAGAGAAAATTTTTCCATTTGCTAGAATACAGTTTTCTGGTGGAAGCTTTATGAGAGGACATCAAGATGTGTTTAAATGCTGGAGTGAAATTCTGATGCCTGACTAAATTGGGAAGTGGAGCAGCCAAGTTGTCAAGTTGAGGGTGTGGAGAGAAGGATGAAGCGCACCTGACATATGTGTCAGCAGGTTTGGAACAGAGTCCAAGGCTTCTCTTGAAGATGAGGCCAAAGGAAGGGGAACCAAACTTGACGAGGCCAGTAAGGAGCAATGAGAATCCTCCTGCTTCCCAAGGACTGTGCTTTCTGAACAACTCTGGGTATGAGAGGAAATGCATACAGAAGTCTCGAGGGTCAATTGTGAGCAAGTGCTTTCTCGGTGCCTCCCCCAGCAGGGGGATTAGGGTAAAGTAGTTGCTGCACTTGGAATTCATGGGAGTGGCAAAAAGATTGCAGCAAGGCAGACCCCATGTTCGGAAAATCCTTTCTGCTACGTTCTGATTGACAGACTACTCATGAAGCATTAGAATTGCCCTGCTCAGCTTGTCTACTATCACAATGGACTTCCCCGGAATGTGCATTGCTACTAGAAAGTGCTGGGAAGAAACTGCCCATTGCTAAACTCTTAGGGCCTTGCGACAAAGGGGGAAAGATCCGTTTCCCCCATGCTTGTTTATGTACCAAACCACAGACGTATCGTCTGACTGTATCGCAATTGTCCCTAGAAGGAGAGAGTCGTGAAGTGCTTGCAAAACAAGAAGCACTGCTCTCATCTCTAGGACATTTATATGCAAGTCAGCCTTGTGTTCTTGCCATATACCTTGGACTGTTATCCCCAGATAATGCCCCCCCCCCAATCTGGGAAGCATCCGTGGTCAATGTAGCTAAAGTTGTGGAACAAAGGGTCTTCCCTATGGTCACATGGCTGGAGTGTATCCACCATCTTAAGCCTTTTTTGCATGATTCCGTTATCCTGATAAGGTGAGACACAGGAAGCTCTTGAAGTGACCATTGGAAGAACAAAAGCCATTGAAGGATCATGTGCATTTTGGCAAGGGGAACCAGTATTATTGTGGAAGCCAATGTCCCTAATAATTTTAGAAATATCTTTGCTTTCACCTTGGTCTTGGGAAGAAGATGAAGCATCTGTTGCCCGAGTGCTGAAACTCTGTCTGTTGGAAGATGTGCTGTCAAGGCAGCGGTGTCTAGATCTGTGCCTATAAATGTAATATGTTGACAGGGCAACAAGGCAGATTTTTGAAAACTGACTGCAATACCCAATTGAGTGCAAATTTCCAAGGTTACTTCCCTGGCTTGTTGGAGTAGATTCTTGGTGGTGGCAGATAAGAGCCAGTTGTCTACATAGGGAGACACTCGGAATCCTAGATGCCTCAGGTGATATGTGACTACTGCCATGCATTTGGTGAACACTCTGGGGGCTGTAGTGAGACCAAAGGGCAGCGCTCGGAACTGATAATGACTGGTTCCCAGGTGGAAGCGCAAGTACCTTCTCGATGCCCTGTCCATTTTTATGTGGTAGTAAGCATCTTGACAGTCTATCAAGCACATCCAATCGTCTTTCCCTAAAAAGGGAAGTACAGACTGCAGTGTCACCATTTGGAACTTTGACTTCTTGACATATTCGTTTAAATTGCTTAAGTCTAATATGGGTCTCCAGTCCCCTATTCTTTTTCAAGAATCTTGAGTAAGTTCTGAATCCTATTTGGTCTGTGGGGACTTCTTGGATGACTCTTTTGTGCAGTAACTTTTGAATTTCTACAGTTGCATGCTCTCTTAGATTGGGTGGAACATCTGGGATTGTTCTGGTCTGTGGGACAGGGTAGGAAAAGGGAATGGAATATCCTCTGGATATTATTCTTAGTACCCACTTGTCTCTTGTGATAGTTTGCCAGGCTTCTGGGTACATAGATAAATGTTCCCCGACTGCTTCCAGAGCAGAGCAGTCAGGCCTCCTTTCAGGAGTGCTGCTAGGGGTGCGCGCAAACGAAGTCAGGGTCGCCCTGGTTTTGCGGGCCCCTTCTGCCTCTAGGGCGGTGTCTACCATTGTTACCTCCCCCTCTGCCCCTGGGGAAGGATTCACCCAGTGCATCCTGGAAAACTCCCTGGGATCTTCTGAACTACATTTCCCACTCTTCTGACCTTTAGGATAAGGTCTTGAAGGTAAGGAAAAATGTACTCCAACGGCAGACAGAGTTTATCCTTCCTGCTTGAATTGGGTGAGAGTGCCTTTTACTTTGAGTAAAAAGAGTGAGGAACCATCAAAAAGGGCATTAATAAAGGTAGATTTAAAGGGCTCCACAGAATTGCACAAGCACATCCAGGAGAGTCTCCTAAGGGAAACTCCAGAACCTGCTGCCCTGCTCGCTCCATCAGCTACGTAAGAAATCAGCCTCATGGAGGAGTTGACGATGGAATTTAAGGTGAATAGCTGGGAGGAGACCTTCTCATTCAACCCCCCCCAGCCAATGTATCTTGTAAAGTATCTCCTAGTTCTTTGAAGTGATCTCTCTGTAGCCTTGTGAAGTGAGTAAGGTAGTTCAGCAATTGAAGTGTAAAGGTCGCTGACTAAAAGACATGCTTCCCATATCTGTCCGTCGTTTGAGTCTCTTTGGAGGATGGACAGAGGAGGATGTCTCTGAAAGTTCCTTCTTGGTAGCTGCTACCACCACCATAGCATCTAAAAGTACCCCCTTAGTGAGGAAATCTTTTCCGGAAGGAGCTGATAAGAATTTTTTAGGCCTCCGAGGGACTGGTTCCATTGTGTCAGGCAACTCCCACGCCTTTTGACTGACCAAATCCATTAGCTCATCGAAAGGCGAAGACACCCAGGAGGCTGAAGTTTGGGATTCAAAAAGCCTTCAGGTACACTGACTCCTCATCAGAAGGGGTGGAGGCCTGCCAGCCACCTCTCTGCTTCAGAATCTCTACAATATCTGTAGATGAGATATCAGAGGACGACCATGGGGACCCTTCTGACTCCTCGAGGTCAGTGTCTGAAGTGACATTTTCATCTGGAGAGTCTACATGCTTCTTCTTGCAAGTTCTCTTCCGAGGGGGCTCCTCAGAAGGGTATTCTGGGGAGGTCTCGGAAGAGAGGGGTTTCCCCAATGGGGGATACTGAGACTCTGGATCTCTGCTGTCCTGTGGAATGGGCGGTGCCGAGACAGTAGCTGGTGCCTTAGGGGGACGAGTGCTGGTATCCTTATGTGGAGCTGTAGGGGCAGACAGCACACTCATCAGCTCAAAGGCAGATCCCACCAGTTCCAAAGACTCCCTCAGCTCAGAGGAAGCCACCAGACCCAGCGAGATTGGCCCCGAGGCCAATGTAGGAGCAGAGCTCACCTGGGGCGACGCTCCAAGGGGTAGGCTCGGCACCTAAGGAGATTGTGGCCGAGAATCCCCCTCAGGGCTGACTGGGGAACCCCGGCTCCCAAACTCTCCGGACGGCACCGAGTGTGTCAGAGCAGAAGTCGGCTCCGTGATCACCAAAGGGGGTCTCGGAATCGATGGATCCACAGTAAGTGGCACCAAGCACTCTGGCTCCGAATGTCCAGCTTGGCTCGGAGGAGGAACAACAGTGGGTACAATGGCTATAGTAGGCTCTGGGACCAGATGGGTCGGAGCCGAAAATAATTTGGTTAACGCTGGCGACTTCAAGAGTCAGCACACCACCCGTTCAACGTCATTGCCAGATAAGCTCCTGGTGGACTTGGAGGATAGGGACAGAAAACGAGAGCTGTGAAAAATGTGAGATCTCAGTGTAGTGGAGACCGGTAAAATCTCAAAAGACCGGCTCCGAAAAGAGGTATCTTGTGGCTCCGAAGACTCTGGAGCCAAAGAATCAGGCTTGTCAATCAAGATAACCTCTGACAGTTCCGAAGACTGGGGAACTGAGGAGGTAGTAGCCTTAGATATTTTAGGTAACTTGACAGGAGGCTCTGAATGAGCCAATGCAGCAGGTGATTGTCTCTTTTGAGGTTTGTCCTTTTTTGAAGCAGGAGAAGAGGAGGAGGAAGAAGAACTGTGGATATCTTCCTTAAACGTTGGCTTTAAGAGCCCCTTAAGGATCAACTTGTTTTTTCTTTCTTGTAAAACCCTGGCACTGAAGGAATGACAGAATGCACAACCCTCTTGCAAATGAATAGCTCCAAGGCAATAAACACAGATGACATGACCGTCATTAATAGACATCTTTTGGGAACATTTCTGGCATTTCTTGAAGCCCGAAGGCTTATGTTCCCTCTCCTTTGGGTCTTTGGACTAACTACAACAGGAAACACTGAGCAGACAGATAGACAAAGATAATAGGGCCTCTAACTAAAACGACCCTAAACCCCAGAAAAAAAAACATATCAACTAAAAGCCCTCTAACTAAAATGGGCAAAGCGCTCTCTAACTTAAATGAGCTATCAAGCTATATGAAAAAGACAACAACAAAACCACTACAAGGGATACAGCAAGGCCTACGAAAACGATGTTTAAAGGCAGCACCAAACAGGAATAATACCTATAAAAATCTAGATATACTAATTCAAAGGCTAGTATGCAACTACAATGCTAGAAGAAAACACCCACTATAAAATATAAAGAGAAAAAAAGGTCTAATGAATGCAAGTAGTAGAAAAAAATCACAACTTACCCACGGCCAAGAAGAGCGCATCCAACATTGTAAAGCAGCAAATGAGATCTGGGAGTTACAACCACTGCATCATGGGATTACTACTTGCCACGGGCCAAGTTTGAGTCTTTCAGCTGTGTATTCGGCAGAGTTGGAGCCGAGATTGGCTCCGAACCCATCATTGTAAGAATGAAGGCGAGATAGAACAACATAACATCATTCTTTTCCATATTAAATCTGTACCTTTTCACATGGGCCTTTTTGGATTTTTCAAAGAACAAAACAATGCAAACAGAACATGTTTTCCACTAACACTTTACATATTAGAAATTTTCAGATAATAAATGAAGTTAAAATCGATTCACAACAGGAGCAAAGAGAAATACTTACACATCGGCCATTGAAGAAGGAACATTCTCTTCTACCCATTTCAAATCATCATCCTGTGACAAAGGCAGAAACACAGATTTAGACCTGCATCGTACACACGGAATTATCATTCATTTTGGAACTAAAGAATGTGACTTCAACCTCTAAATAATGTTCCTGCTTAAGTTCAGCTGTTCTCAGCTACACTGCCTGTCTGCCACTTTCAGTGTTCTCACCTTGTCTAGCAAACTATCAGCCTGTTCCACACAACAGTTACTGTACTTACAATAACATTGAGTCTTGACTATCCATGTCCTCCCAATTTACTGGATGTGACTGGTGCATAACTAGGCACCAACATGGCAGACATTTCTCCTTAAGCAGCGGAATATCCTCCCCTCCTTCCCATGATGCACTGCCACTCCCCTTCTCCTCAGATCGATTTTAGCCATCAAAAACTGCTATAAAATTAAAAAAAAAAAAAACTGCCCTGAAATTAAGTAGTGAAGGCAGCCTCACAGCATCAGTGAGGTCTGTCAGGATAACAGGTGACAATTTAGATGGGGGGACAGTAAAGCAGACATACATGAATAGTCAAAAGTTCTGATGTTAAGGTAATCACATAAATGTCATGTCTTACACTATCTAATCTGTCAACTTCATTGGATGGCACAGTCCTCAGCTAAAACCCTGGTAGAATAACAAGGAATATGGTGGTCTCAGAGGAAGACTTGGGCCTACAGAACATCCGGACTGTAATGTTTACAGAAGATATGCATAGATGTCCAGGTAGGTTTACTATAACAAAAACGAAAATCACAACCGCGAACGGTGATTTCTGCAATGCATATCCTTGGCTCATACATATTAAGTAGGTTGTATGGTCGATGCAACAAGATAGACAACTTTCTGTCGATCTTAATGTTACCAACAATGCTTTGAGTCCCTGCCTTGTGTATGTCCTTCTTAATGGACGTACACATGAACGTCGACATTCCAACTGTCGCTCCTACCATGTTCGAGGAGGAGGCTGTTGTGCTACTGAATGTCAACATTTTGACTGTAAACCACCCAGGTAACTACCATGCGACTATTATCAACTGAGGAATTCCTGAAGTATGCAAAAGAAGAAACAGCTGTGGTGGAAAGTGACTTTGGTTTACATTGTAAGGGTCTGTTACAGCAGGCATAGACATATGAATCTGACAGCCATCAGGATAAGGAAACTTTGAAAATCTTTTGGCCTAATTTAGATTTAGAAAAGGCCACAAATGGAGACTGTTTTGTTTAATGAAGACAAAATCTCAACTTTCTATGAAAATCAAGACAATGAGGGAGGTGTGTTCTACCCTGTTTGAACAGGAAGGAAAAAAGACTGGCAAAGGCGGAGGTTGATTTAGAGTCAATATAGTGACTAAAGTGGGTAAGATGGAAGGGTCTGTATGTAAAGCCATGTCTTTATGAAATATTAAGTATGGCAGTCTACCAGGTAAGGCTTGGAGTTCTGAAATTCTTCTTGCAAAAGTGGCAGACACAAGAAAAAGTACCTTCCTGGATAAAAATGAGCTCTGCTAAAAGGGTTTGTTCAAAGGTAGACTGTGTAAATGTGTCTAGGAAAAGACTGAGGGTCCCAAAGGTGGTGTGTGGTCTTTAATGGGGGGGGGGGGGGGGAGTCTTAGTAAAAGGGTGCCTTTTAAGAAGGATTTGCAGATTACTTTGGGAAGCAAAGGACTGAGAATTAAATCATTCATGAAAGTTGGAAACTGCTGTTGAATGGACTTTGACGGACAAAAAGCTTGATTCCACATAAAAAAGAGATGACAAGGACAGAACTGAATGGATTTGGCTGAGAAGGGGTTTAATGCTCATTGGCTTACTCAAAGGGGGAACTTTTGGACATTTAATTTTATACAACTTCTGGGTAAAGGATTTCTGGGAAGCTGTAATATTCTGGATCCCCTTGGAAGGAACACTGGGGTCCCCAGCTATTAATAGAATTGAAGAAAACATGAAGTTAGCTGAAGGAATACTATTCCCAGTTGAGGCCTGCCTGATGGGTGAAACAGAAGATGGAGGGATCCAGAAGAAGAGAGGCCAGCTTTGACTGAAGTCAAAGCAGAAGGATCCCAGCTGATGAGGCCAGAATGGGGCTATGAGGATTACTGTGGCTCTGCACAGCTTTGCTTTGCTTTCTGGATATATTACATTATCAGTGGTAGAGGTGGGAAAGTATAAATTATACCCAGTGGCCACTGAAGGATTAGAGCATCATTTTGGGAATGCCCTATGAGGTTACTAAGGAAAAGAAAATGCTGCATTTGCTGTTGAACGGGTTGCAAACAGGTCACAGTAAGACTTCACTCAGGAAGGGAACAAGTACCATACCACTTGAGGGCTGAGGAAGCACTTTGTAAGACATTTTATTGATGAGTCTCTCCTGCAAGGAGTTGAACCAGTTAGATGCATGACACAGGATTATGATTTGGTGCCCCTCCTGTTTGATGACATACCATACTACAGCTACATTGTCTGTTTGCATGAATATCACACTCTGAAAAAGATAAAAGGTCCTGGAATTCATGCAATGCTAAAAATACCATTCATCTTTGGTAGGCTGATGTATAAACTGGCATCCTGAGTATACAGAACTCCTTGGAAAGTCTGCCCTACGTAATGTCACCCCCCCCCCAACCCTAGGACAGAAAGATTCCATAGTAACTGTGGCTGAATGAAGAGTGGGACTGAAAATAAGACTTGATAAAAGGTTGGAGTCCAACCACCACTAGAGAGGTCTCTTGCACATAAGTGTCTGTTTGAAGGTTTTGCTTAGATTATTCATCATTAGTGACCAATATACATTGAGATTCCACTGAAGAATCCACATGTGATATCAGGTATGTAGTCATACGAGGATTGTTACTGTCAACAAGCCCAAGGCCTTGAAAGCTGGACAGCTGGCTGGTGATGAGGACCGGAGCAGAAGGTTTATAGGGATCTGAAAGGGGAGAACAACACTCCCATGGAAGTTTGTTTTTGTTTGGTGTGTGTCCAGATGACAACTTAGAAACCCAAGGGTCTAAGCCAATTCAAAAATGTGGCATTTCTAGGTTGATGGAGACACCCATGGCCAAACAAAGTTGAATGTCGAAATCTATTGCTTGTTACATAATAGTGATCTTGGGCTGCCGGGCAGGTGAATAAAAGTGTATTGATTACATTATATATTAAAATGTAATAATTTCCCCTGTTTCTACACAGGTGGAAGTAGAGAGTAAAATTCTTAGTTTACTATGCAGCCAAGGGATTTTTAAGGCTAGAAAATGGAAAGAGTGAAAATTTATAGCTTCATATCATTTGAAAGGAGCCATTTTGTGCATTTGTATGGCTATTAGCATTTTTCCACCAGAAAATGCCTGAATTTGGAGACTATCAGTCTATAAGTGTAAGCAGTTAATCACAAAATACTTGAACAATATGCTTAGAATTAATTTAAGGGTAGCCAGTGCACTTTTTCTTATGGCTAAAATTTAGTTAACGTAGGGCATGCAAGTTATTTTGCACATCTGGGAGGGAAAGAGATAGGACACGGACAGAAGGTATCTGTGCAAGATGGAACCGAGTCACTAGCATTTGCTTCCAGCATGATTCAACCTAACTTTAGAATAAGTAAAGCCTGTGGAGTGCAGATGTCTATTTGTGGCAACTAGCCCTTATAAGGAGGGGATAACTTCCCTTTTTGGAAAGTGTATATAGTTTCGTGACCTTGCTGTGAGCTCTAAGGGGTTGGGTGGTTTGAAAATGAATGTTATTTGTTTCTCATGTGTTTTTATTAAAGTGAAAAAAAAAAGTGTGGGGAAAATGTGACATGGGTTCAAACACACACGAGAAGCAACACCTACATACGCAATGTCAGGCTTCCAAGCATTAGTGTGTCCATGTAAGTTGGAAATGCATATTCAACAGAAACATCATGCAAAATATGTAAAGATAATAGCTTTTCATCAGAATGCTTGCCTTATCAACTTTAACATGAAATGTAAATGGCATTGTGGATATAGATCAAGAGAGTACTAAATTATATTAAAAGGTGTGTGGGGGTGAATATGGCAATGTTACATGAAACAAATATGGACATAAATAAGCCTGTGAATTTGGCAAAGAAAAGAATTCAGAATGGACGTACAGTAAAGTATCAGGGTCAAAGGAAAAGGTAAGTGATAATGTTATTTGTAGGAGGGTTTCTAATAGTGATAGAAGTAGAACAGAGACAGAATGACAGATTTGAGGTAATAAAGGGCTATTGGAGGAATGAGAATTACACTAGTATGGAATTATATTCCACCTAAACCTACTATTATAGAGCTTAAGAAAATGTGAGGAGAAATAATTAGCTTTCAGTAGGGAATTTTATTTACTGGTGTGGAGCAGAACAAAAAAGGCTAGATTTCTGTAGAAATATACAAGAATATTTGGAATGGAAAGTGTAAATTTAGTAGCTGGAACTCAGAATTCACAAATTAACTGAGGTATAATAACTGGACTAGACTGGATTGAAATTATATTTCACAGAAACAGCTATTTAACTGAAAGCTTTGAAAAACTCCAGTATAAAGCAATAGTGAAATTTTTCTGAGGGCAAACCAATGGTTGGCCACCATCTGGAATTTGCCCTTTTCTCCACTGTAGTGCAATCTTGGAGTTGGTATATTTAGTTGGGGGGGTGCACCTCCCTCAACCTGGGTAGGTGTTGAGTTTTATGGTTTTGCTCATGGTCGCTAGGGTGGACTACCAATGGTTTGCCCTAGGAAAAATGTCTCTGAAAACTCAGTTTGATAATTAGCAGCTTCTATGAATAGGTGTTCGACTAATAGGGTGTTTGCTGATTTGTGATTGGATGAAGCGAAATAGACCCATTAGGAGGATATATGAAGGATCAGAGGCAAAACTAAGGTGGAAGGGTTCCTCTCTAATAAGCTGTTTGAATAAAGAAAACAGGCAGGGGTGTTAACTTTCCCTTTTATTTGCGTTGTATTTACAGCCACTGGAAAGAAAATAAGAGATTCAGAAATTCAAGGATACTAGTATAATAATTATGAAAAGTTGGTTTTATTTGCAGACAATATTTTGTACATGATAAATCCAGAAAAGGACATTTTTGTGTTGTGGAATCTTTTGAGACAATTTCAGGTTTTTTCAGGATATAAAATGAATGCAGATAAAACAGAGGCTATAGCAGTGAAATATGTATCCACATGAATTGGTTCAGTAATACCCATATTTACAGGCACATGATAACATGAAGTATTTAGGTATATGGATTAAAAATAATTCTGTAAGGATATGTGGGAAGAGACTAAAAATACAACATAAAAACTGGGAAAATGAAAGCTCTTGTTTATAAATAGTAAGATACAAGCAGTGAAATGCTTATATTTCCTTTTAGTTTTATACATAGGCCAGGCATATTTTTATCAACCCAAGAGTAGAATAATTTTATATGGGAAGAGAAGTGGGCAAGAGTTAAGGGGAATTAGTTGATCTTCCCTACAGAACAAAGTGGTTTAGCATTACCTGTCTGCATGGATATTTTGGAGATACGCAGTGAAGACTCATGTAACACAAGCAGAAGGTCATAAATCAAAGCGGAAAAGGATGATGATGAAGTTGGGGGGGGGGTTCTAGAAAAAAGGAGCGAGTAGATTTTGGATGTAGATAGTTAAGGAGAATAACCACACAGAGTAATACATTCATAAAGTTTCAGAAAGTATTGTAAAAACAAGACAACATGGGAATGGAGAAAGGAAATTTTACCAACAGGCATGATGAAAAGAGGGGTACAGAAATAGGCAGCTAGAATTTACTAAAGAAAATTTGCTGTGGAATCAAGGTACTGACAGCAAATTTGGGATGGAAAGGCAATATAGAATTATTGTCCAGATGGTTTAGGATTTCTCCATAGAAGTGTTTGCTTTATTTTCATACCCCTAAGTGGACTTCAGAGAGTTTTCCTTAGGTAGATAGCAAATGTTGAAAGCGTGATCGCACAGGAGAGAGGTAATTGGGAGTGTAACAAATGTGCAGATTTTAAAAATTTCCTACACACTACTTGTCATAAATGTTGGGGGAAAAAATAATTATAACTAAGAAAATAATTATTTTGATCAGGGATACAGGATCTGAACTGCCTAGTCATGGTAAGGCTTTAAAAGACAACTGCTACTGGTTGTCAAAAAAAGCAGTTACTGAAAAATGGAAATCAAAGTCCAAACCATAAGTGAGGTAGTGAATATTAGAAAAGCAAGTACAAGAACTGGAGGTAGGGTCATTATTAAAGGAGAGGAGGAAATTACATAGAAATAAATGAAATTTGTAAGAATGCATGCGGAATGTTCAAGAAGAAGAGTGAAATTAAAGGGTGGAAAAGATTTTTTCTCAATTTATATAACGTTTAATTGAATGAAAATTGTTAAAAAGAAAACATATGCATACTGCATGAATATAATAATGAAAATGTTGGTATGGCTTGTTTTCTGTTTTATACCTTAGTGTGTACCCATGTCATTTTTTCCAAAGTCATGTTTAACAAAAATGCTTAATTAAAGGTAATGAGCCAGGAATGCAGTGGCATGACCTACAGCCATGACTACTTCAACAGCATTAAGGGCCACTCAAACCATCAGATTACAGACCATGGAAGAGTGGTTGTATGACTAACTTTTCACGGACAAATCAACTTACAAACTTTCAGCACTAGGTAATATTTTGTCTATGTCCTTTGAGAGCAGAATGTGCATTTAAAAATGTCAGCTAAAGACAAAAAGAGGAGGTTGCAAACACAAGCTTTTTTCCAAATTATCCCTTGCCCTGTAATACTCGCTAGGGAAATGAACAGACTGGTGATTGAAGTAACATTCCTCCCTAGAGAAGCCACTGAAACAATAACAACAGGCAGAAAAGCCTTTGCCCACACAACATAATATGGGGAATATCAAAATTGCTATTAATTTTTCTAGGATATGAGGCTTCTGTAGCTCGACTGCCCAGGCTGCTGTCAGAGCATCACCTATGATTTCAGTCAAAGGAAATGCGTACTAGGAGGAAGTCTGAGGGGATCATCAAGAAGCATAAAGCAATTTCTACATTAGGAAGATCTCTTGAGAAAGGCAGTTGCCCTTCATCATCATCTGCAATACTTCACTAAACTTATGATAGTCTGGAGAAGAGGAGAAGGAAAATGTAACATTCTTCTATTGTGGAGAGATCAATTTGCCAAAAAATTCCTGACTACCTTTTGTGTAAAACTTTGGTAAAACCTTTCATGTATAAAGATGGAAACAGCCACCTCAGAGAACGTACTCCCTCTTCTTGGGGTGCTTGGCTTGTCTAAGAAGGGAGAGACCTTGACTCCTGCAATGCCTGCACTGGTGTTTTAGGAGGATTTTGTAGTGGTCCTCCAACACAGCAGCATTTGGTGCTCAGGTGGCCAACACTGGTCTATCCAGTATCATGCAGGCCTTCATAGGATCAGACACTTGCCCTGCCAACATCAGACCTAGTGCTAGAGAACCTGATAAATGGATATGAGAAGCCAAATCAGGGTACCATGAAAGGTGCAATAAAAAAAGTAAAGCAAAGGGTACATGCTAACAACGAAAATGGACTGATCTGTAAGGAGCTTGTGGGGGAGGAAGAAAGTGAGTGGATGTTGCCAGCTCAACCATCCAGGGTGAAAGGGATGCAGCTCTGGCTAGATGACAAGAATTCAGTGTGTGTAGGAATGCTTCCACTCACAGGGCAGCATACAGTGGTGCTCATAAGAGATGCTGTGGGAGGGGCATAACACTGAGGAAGCGGTCAGGCTGACCCTCAAGACCAGTAAGTTGCCTTGCTCTTTTCCATATGACTCTAGCTGTGAAACAGATGGGCTCAATGGGGATTTCTGGGCTGGAACAAAAGCTATACAGTTCTCACCTTGCCCAATGACTCCTGGCTCCCACTAATGTGAAACAAATAAGTGCAGGCAGAGAAGCCACTGGGCTCACTACTGTGGGTGTTAGTTCGAGACACAAAAAAAAACTAAAAAGGGGCCAGTCACCGTATCGGCTGAATCAACACTGGTTTGGTGAACACTGTTCAGTTTGTTGAAAAAAGAAAGAGTGAACTCACTGGAAGGCATTCTAGTATCTGAAATGGAGATCCAAACAATTCACTAAGACTTGTGGCACATGGTATACCACTGCACCTCTTGAGAGACTGACAGAGGGGAAGAAACCAGAACACACTGCCTGTGCTGAAGTTCCACAACTACTTTGGTCAATTCTATATACTCCATGGAAGAAACAGTTGGAGACCACTGGAGTGGAAATGGAAAATCATCTGGCCACTATCTTACTAGTGCAGATTTGGAGAGAATCTTTCCGAAGGTAAACTGTATTCCTTAACTTACAGGAAGCAAAGCTCTAAGCCAAACACAGATGACATGTTTAGTTTTAATGGGTGACACTAACAGATTTTGGCAATCTAAGACACAGTGGTCTCCTATGTCTAGAAAAAATATGCTTAACTGAGGAACTAGGGAAATCAGATTATGGTAGTTACTGCCCAAGCTCCAAAACCACAGGAGGAGGCTGATGAGAATTTTTAATAACTTTCTCAACTAACAAATATGCATTAAGCTGCTTCTTTCTTTTACTGACAGCCTCACTTTAGTCAACATATATGCTCCATGGTTCGGAAAGATGCTGTTTGCTCAACAATACTAATATTTGTTGTGACTCTTGGCATGTGCAATTTCTTTGCTGCAGTCACAGTTATTCGAAGAACAAGATGAGATGGCAAAAAAGGTCAAAAGCCCTTATATAACCCAGATGCAGCATCTGTAAGAGAACAACAAAGCCCAATAAAAGGGAGACTACTCAAACAACCATGAACTAAGAAAAGAACTACCAAAGCAAAGCAACTACTAAACAGAAGGGTATTGAAAAAGGTCTACACTCCTAAGACAGACAAGAATGAAACTTTCTGGGTAGCAAAACTGCCATAAGTAGCCTGATGCTATTTGAAATCTAACAGAATGCATTAAAACTGCATTTTACACTGTTTATTGCACTTTAAGTTACTAATTGTTGCAAATTGTTTCTGTAGGCTACACACTAAAGTGCGCTAGCCGATTTATAGCATTTACTGTCTGTTTTTTTTCCTTATCTCTGTAATAAAACAAAAAAATCTCTTGTTTTCCCACTTTACTGAACTAGAGTAGTCCAGTTTCAGAGTTGCTGATCCCTGGGCTTTGTTTTTAGTTCCTGTTACTGATCCATTGCCTTATTAGGAAGGAGGGAAGTTTCTTTGCTTACCAGTGGGAGTGGGAAGCACTGAGCTGCCTTTTTGTCCGATTTGGTGAAGTTTCAGCCAGAAACTAGTAGTCCATTGGTCGTTTTGGGCCAATTCCTAGCTCCCTTCAGCCCCCTGCTATAAAACACGCTAAACTGTACTGCTGATCTAACCAGCATATCCTATAACTGAAAAGTTCATCTCTACTTGATTCCCAAGTAGACTATTCTCTATCTGTAAAGCCTAGCACTTACTCCTACAGTACTTGCACCTTGATAAAGCACTCTTATTATAGATAGTACCCCACCAGCCCAAAACCCACTTCCCCGAGTCCTTTGAAAGTTCTTTATCTACTACTTCTAGTATGTCGAGGGATCAGTTGCTAGTGTCCTCTCCAGCTCAACTGGTGAACCTGGGAATATTGAGGCAATGTTACAATTGCCTCATGTACCTGAACAATCCTCTCCTTCTCCCACAAAACACAAATACATGCGAGAGATGCAACTATCACGGCCAAACTGGAGGCTGAGCTCTCTCAACATAGGACTGGCAAGACCAGACAGGAGGAGAAGGCAACCACACACAATACATACCCAGTCACACATGGTACCATCACAACTTCAAATCATACACATACTCACACAAAGACATACTCGGAGGCTCTGGTCAAAAATTTACCAAAACAGCAGAGGCCACCAAAGCAGACACCCAAACAAATACCACCTCACGACCCAACACATGCAACACATAGACCACACAGTCAGAGTGTCAAACAGTCACAGCCCTTAAGGCCAAACAAAATGCCAGACACACTTGTCATTGGTGATTCCATAGTCAGACACACTGAGGTCCCGCTCACCAGACTGAGTAAGGAGAAGGTCACAGTAAGCTGCCTGTCGGGCGCTAGAATCCGCCACATAAGGCAAGCACTCAGGTCTCTCAACAGCAGGTACAAGTACGACTCAGTCATTGTCCACGCTGGTGTCAACGACCTGAGACGTACCTCCTTGGACTACATGAAAAGGGACGTCGAGGAGCTCTCTGATTATGTAGCCCAGGCAGGTATGACCCTGACCTTGAGCAGTATCCTACCTTCACCTAGAATGATGCCACAATACAGTGATAAGATGATCAGCTTTAATAATTGGCTTAAATTCTGGTGTCATTCAAAGGGGATCCATGTCTGTCTGCCTGGGATGACATGCTGGACAAGCCACGCTGCTTCGCAAGGGACGGCTTGCACCTGTCACCCTGGGCTTCCGGATATTGGCAAAGGCTCTTGCCCCCCGGATATTGCCTTTTTGAGGCAAGGGTCAATTTTTAAACGTACCACCCTAGAACACCAAAAGGAAAAACTAAGGGTAATGCTGCTCAATGCCAGAAGTCTCAATCTCAAGATGCACGCACTCGAGGCCCTTCTCAATATGGAGAACATCGATGTCTGTGCTGTGACAGAAACCTGGTTCAAGGCTCCTGAGAGCACCCCAGTACTAACAGGTTTCACCTCATATCATGCCCGGCCCCAAAATCCGGACAACACCAAGAAAGGAGGGGTGTCCATATTCATAAGGACACCCACACCTCAAGGTTGGTGGCAACGCACGATGCATCTGAGACCATCCAGGTGCAATTAACCATAGGCAAGACTGCTCTGCAATTTGTAGCATGTTACAGGCCACCCTCTCAAACTCAGGAACCTCACATGGCCTTCCTGAAAACATTGGGGGGATAAATGTATCTCCAAACACCATCATACTAGGTGACTTCAACTACCCTAATATAGACTGGGAACACTACTCAAGCCCGAACACTCTAACCCAAAGATTCCTGGAGTTCATAAACTCAAATGCCATGGAACAACTAGTCACCATCCCCACAAGAGGTGAAAACATACTTGATCTCATCATCACGAACATGGGATCAAAATGTTCAACACCGAAGTATACCCCTCACTGGTGAGATCAGATCATAAACTAATCTCGCTGGAGGTCCTCATCCCGCCCCACCTGAAACAAAAAGACCACAGTGAAAAACTTCTCAAAAGCCGATTTCACACTTCTAAAAACTAGTGTGGTCTCCTTTAAGGCCCCTGAGCCAGTGGTAAACATTACTCAAACCGCTGAATCACTTACAAATGCCTTCTACCAGCACCTACAGGACTGCATGGATCAGGCAATCCCAAACAAAACTAAGACTCTCTGTACCAAAGGCAAGCGTCCAGTCTGGTGGACCCCAGCCATAAACAAGCTCTACAACAAAAGGAGGAAGCTACTACAAGATAGAGCAAAATCCTTGAAAGGTAAGACACCTTTGATCATTATAAGTAAAAACTAAGAGCTCTCATAAAATCATCCAAGGCAAATTTTGAGAGAAAAATGCCAAGGACTCTAAAGACAATCATAAGGCCTTCTTTAGCTATGTTAGAAACCTAGGAGGAAACTCCCAGATATGCTCAGAATTAGTTCAAAATGATGTGAAAATTACTGAACCTACACACATTGCTAACATACTGGCTGACAGGTTCAGTGCAAACTGCTCCGCCCGTCCCCCCCCAAAAGGAGAGATATCTATTCCAGAGGATTGTAGCCCCCCAAACATCTGCAACGACCAGGTGAGAACTGCCCTCAGGAAGGCGAAAAACACAACATCCATGGGACGGATGGTGTCCCCGGCTGTGAGCTACATGAACACAACGAGGAATTAAACCCACAGTTAGGACAGCTGTTTAGTCTTAGCCTCACCTCAGGATACGTACCCAAGGAGTGGCGCCGGCGACTGTGGTCCCACTTCATAAGGGCGGTGCCTCCACAGACCCTGGAAATTACCGCCCCATTAGCTTGACAAGCCTTATCTGCAAAGCCATGGAGAGGATCATAATGTAACTCATAAATAAAGACATAGGGAACTTGCAGACTTTGGATCCAACCCAGTTTGGCTTTGTCAAAGGCAGATCCTGCCTCTTAAACTTGGTTGACTTTTTCGAGACAGTCACCAAGGCCATTGATGAGGGAAAGGCAGTCCATACAGCCTACCTCGACCTGGCAAAGGCCTTGACACAATACCCCACTCAGGTATCATCGAAAAACTCATCAGCTT